>NC_142064.1:3295000-3512500 GCF_059756535.1 Pantherophis guttatus
TAAACTGACTTTGTATAAAATATACAAAAATATGAAGGCTATTGCTTAACGCCTTGTAAGCCGCCCTGAGTCTCCGGAGAAGGGCAGCATATAAATCAAATTTAAAAAAAAAATTGTGGTAAGCGAATCACATGGTTGTTAAGCGAACCAAAGGGTCATTAAGTGAATCAACTGTCCTGCATGGGCGGGTTTTCTTTTTTTGCCAGAAACCAGGCAAAAAAAATGTTGCAAATCGTGGTCGCATGACCATTAGATGCTGCAACCCATCGTAAAAACAAATTGGTTTCCAAGGGCCCAAAATGCAGTCACTTCACCACAAGGTGTGTGTAACAGTTGTAACTTCAGGGACAGGTCATAAGGAATATTTTTTGGGGGGGAAAGTGGGGTCTGTCGTATCTTTGAACGGTCATTAAAGAATGGTTGTTAAGCAAGGATATTCGTAGGAGACTTTGGATCATGGGCACCAGAGAAATGACCCCTATCCAAATCAGCCTGCCCTTCGATAGGTGAGAGGATTGGACAAGTTGACCTACAACATCCCTTCCAACTCTGTTAATCTGTATCTCTGTATCTGTATCGATCGTTGAGGCTCCCCTGGCAAAGGATGAGCTTTGCTCGGCACGAAATGTTTGGGGTTTGGATTCAATGGGACAGGAACGCAGAGCTGCCGGTGGGCTCACGCCTTCCAGAATGGGTGTTGTGGCCCGTCAGCGGCCTGTGAAGCTAGTAGCTGATTCCGACAATGAGGAGGCTGGTGTGGTGCTGTGCCAGCAGCCTGTGCAGCTGGCACTCGAGTCGGACAGTGAGGAGGCTGGAGAAGATGTGGTGCCAGAGGCAGGGATTCAGCCAGGGCCTTCAGAACCTCCAGAAGCTCCCATAAGTGAAGAGGAAGAAGAGGAGGAACCTCTTCTCGATGCACGGGCACACAGAACTGCCAAAAGGCAGGAGTGGCTCCTCAGGAGGAGGTCTCCTCGAGAGTAAGGCTTGGGGCTAATTGGCCACTCCCTTAGCCTATTTAAGGAGGAACGCCAACTGAAGCAATTTGCAGGGAACAACTTTAGTTCACTCTCCTTCGCGTCTGGATTCTCTGCAAATTGCTTCTGGGCTTTCTACCAACTCTAGTAAGACTATGATTACTTTTATTTTTGGTTTCTTGTAGGCTGTTAAGAAAGTTTCTTAACAGCCTTTGTTTTGAAAAAGACTGAGTTATTTTAGTAAATTGAGTTTTGGTACAGACTTTGCGTGTGCTGCGTTCTTTGGGGTCCGTAGCTGGGGCAGAACAATGGGACAGCTTGCCACGGCCAACTCACTGCTGCCAACTCACCATAGTCAACTCGCCATGGCCAACTCGCTGTGGCAAAATTCAAGAGTTTCGTTTAATTCTTTAAAATAATTTAAAATTTTAATTTTTGTCATTCACATTTCATTTTAACCTTCCTCTCTTTAATGATTCTATGTGCGACCCCACTCATTCACTCTCACACACATGTAACCATTCTTTGGTGAGTTTATTAATATTCCCCCAGCAATTCCCTTCACCAAAACACTCTCCCAGCCATGAGCAGATGGATGTTAGTCCCCAGAGCAATGGCCAAAGAGTCCACACAGCACTTGAAAGTTTCTCAGACATAATAAACCCAACATAATAAATCCACAATGCAAGAAAGCTGGCGAACACGATTCAAGTTACGGCACGGAGTCCATCCCAAGAGAGGCAGGAATCAGATAACAAACTAAATATGTGTCAATAGTGTGTGGCAGCAGCCAAAAAAGCCAATGCAATCCTAAATTGTATTAACAGAGGGATACAGTCAGGATCAAGGGAGGTACCAAGACCACTCTATAAAGCCTTAGTAAGACCACACCTAGAGCACTGCATCCAGTTTTGGTCACCACACTATAAAAAAGTTGTTGAGACTCTAGAAAAAGTGCAGAGAAGAGCAACCGGGATGATGAGGGGACTGGAGGCTAAAACATACGATGAACGGTTGCAGGAACTGGGCCTGGCTAGTCTAGTGAAGAGAAGGACCAGGGGAGACAGGAGAGCATCTTCCAATATTTGAGGGGCTGCCTCAGAGAGGAGGAAGGGGGTCAACCTATTCTCCAAAGCACCTGAAGGCCAGACAGGGAATAATGGATGGAAACTGATCAAGGAGAGATTCAACCTGGAAATAAGGAGGAATTTTCTGACAATGAGATCAATCAACCGATGGAACAGAAGTTGCCTTTGGAAGTTGTGGGAGCTTCATCCCTGGAGGCTTTCAAGAAGAGACTGGACTGCCATCTGTCAGAAATGGGGTAGGGTCTCCTGCTTGAGCGGGGGGTTGGACCAGATGACCTACGAGGTCCATTCCAACTCTGTTATTCTGTTATCTGTTATCACGATGACCAGAATACACCCAGCTATGAAACAATCACGTTGTTCCCAGTGACGCCTCCCTCCGTTTGCTGTGCTAAATAGCCAGCTTCCGGTGTCACCGAACAGGAAGGGTGAAGCTTTCTCCTTGCGAGTAATCTGACTGACCTCCTCTGCTCCTGCCTTTTCTCTGCCCTATGTGGATCAGGTGCAGAAGGCAGTTCCTCCTCCTCCTCCTCCTCCTCCTCACTGACCGTGTGCAACTGCATGCTTTACCTAGCTGGAGCTTCAGCCCAATCCCTTCCAGATGGCTCCTTGGAGGCATCAATTAATTCAGCTCCTGACCTGCCAAGGTTCATCCTCCCAGCAGCTGACATCAAGAGAAGTGTCTGTGGAATCGTCCGGAGGAGTCAATACACTCTATTTCATCATTTCTTCAATATTAAGTAACTTTTGTCCCGCAGCAAGTTGGCCATGGCGAATTGTCGCGGGGCGAGTTGGCTGTGGCGAGTTGTCCTAGACCCCACGCATCCTACCTCCTGTCAACCATGAAGCTGGCCTGACCAGAGCCAAACCCTGAGGCTCTGGCACACGCCTCGACTGGAGACCTAGTGGCCGCCTGGGATAGGGCGGCCGCTGGAGCTCTGGATCGGGTCGTGCCTTTGCGGCCTCTGACCCGGCGCCGATCTCATTTAGCTCCTTGGTTCACTGAGGAGCTGAGGGAGTTGAAGCGCCGGAAAAGACGCCTAGAGAGTAGTTGGAGGGCCAGTCTTTCTGAATCTGACCGGACACTGGTAAGAGCTCATATTAGGAATTACCTAGTGGCGATAAAAGCAGCGAAATGTAGCTATTTTGCTGCTCTTATTGCATCATCAGATAATCGCCCGGCCGCCCTGTTTAGGGTGACCCGCTCCCTGCTCCACCAGGAAGCGCGGGAGGACCCCTTGGAGGGTAGAGCCGAGGATTTTGTCCAATATCTGTATGACAAAATCGCTCAGATTCGGGAAGATCTGGACTCCAACTGGATAGTCTCAGGGGGAGGGACTGGGGCAGGTCTTGAGAATGTTATCTGGGATGAGTTTGATCCTGTGACCCCTGAGGACGTGGACAGGATTCTGGGTAGACTGAACGTGACCACTTGTTTATTGGACCCGTGTCCCTCCTGGTTAGTGCTGGCTTCTCGGGAGGTGACACGAGGCTGGTTCCAGGGGATTATAAATGCTTCGCTGGGTGAGGGTGTCTTTCCTGCCGCCTTGAAAGAGGCGGTGGTGAGGCCTCTCCTCAAGAAGCCTGCCCTGGACCCGGCAATGTTGGTAAATTATCGTCCGGTCTCCAACCTTCGTTTTGTGGCAAAGGTTGTTGAGAGTGTGGTTGCGCAACAGCTTCCCCAGCACCTGGATGAAACGACGTATCTGGATCCGTTCCAGTCGGGCTTCAGGCCCGGGTACAGCACGGAAACGGCATTGGTCGCGTTGGTTGATGATCTCTGGAGGGCTCGGGACAGGGGGTGCTCCTCTGTCCTGGTCCTGTTAGATCTCTCAGCGGCTTTTGATACCATCGACCATGGTATCATGCTGCACCGGTTGGAAGAGTTAGGGGTGGGAGGCACTGTGTTGCGGTGGTTCTCCTCCTTTCTCTCTGACCGGTCGCAGTCCGTGTTGACAGGGGGACAGAGGTCGACCCTGAGGCCCCTCATATGTGGGGTGCCGCAAGGGTCGGTCCTCTCACCTCTCCTGTTCAACATTTATGTGAAGCCGCTGGGCGAGATCATCCGTGGTTTTGGGGTGGAGTACCATCAGTACGCTGATGACACCCAGCTGTACATCTCCACCCCGGATCACCCCAACGATGCCCTTGAAGTGATGTCCCGGTGCCTGGAGGCCGTACGGATCTGGATGGGGAGGAACAGGCTCAGGCTCAACCCATCCAAGACCGAGTGGCTATGGTTTCCGACGTCCCGATATAGCCAGTTGACGCCATCACTGACTATTGGGGGCGAATCATTGGCCCCCGCGGAGAGGGCTCGCAACTTGGGCGTCCTCCTGGATTCACGGCTGTCTTTAGAAGAGCACTTGACGGCCGTGACCGGGAGGATTTTTTATCAGGTCCGCCTGATTCGCCAGTTGCGTCCCTTTCTGGATCGGGACTCGTTACGCACGGTCACTCATGCCCTCGTCACCTCCCGCCTGGACTATTGTAATGCTCTCTACATGGGGCTCCCCTTGAGGAGCAACCGGAGGCTCCAACTGGCGCAGAGTGCGGCCGCGCGGGTGGTAATGGGAGCGACATGGCGCTCCCATGTAACACCTCTCCTGCGCGAGCTGCACTGGCTCCCGGTGGTCTTCCGGGTGCGCTTCAAGGTTTTGGTTACCACCTTTAAAGCGCTCCATGGCTTAGGGCCTGGTTATTTACGGGACCGCCTGCTACCACCAATAGCCTCCCACCGGCCAGTACGCTCTCATAGAGAGGGACTCCTCCGGGTGCCGTCAGCCAAACAGTGTCGACTGGCGGCCTCTAGGGGGAGAGCCTTCTCTGTGGGGGCACCTACCATCTGGAATGAGCTCCCCCCGGAGATACGGAGGATCCCGGATCTGCGCTCCTTCCGCCGTGCTGTGAAGACCTTTTTATTCCATCAAGTGGGCTTGGCCTGATCTCTTCCCTTTTTAAAATATGTAAATTTTAATCTGTTTTTAAATTATTGGGGTATTTTAATTTGTCTGGGCCAAAAAGTTTAATTTGATTTTATCGGGTTTTTAAATTTTGTGTATTTATGTATTTTATTGTTGGCTGTTCACCGCCCTGAGTCCTTCGGGAATAGGGCGGTATACAAATCAAATAAAATAAAATAAATAAAATAAAATAAAATATTGGAGCTTCAGTGTTGCCATGCTGGAGCTGAGGGACAGGGAGCGGGGGTGGGATTAGAGATAGAGGAGTTTGTGTAGCCAAAACAAAATACTTTCTCTTGAGAACCAAGGACGTTCTCATATCTGGACCGTGTGAAGAAGGAGGGAGGCCTCCAGACGACTAGCGAGCATTGGACCATGTGACAGATGGTTTGGGGTCTGGGAAAAACTTTCTCTTTTAACTAGGTAAAAACTGCGGGAACCTTCAGAGTCGGTTTTCACCAGATATGTGCCAATATGATATTTCCAATAAAGCTATCCTTCATTGGGAATTTGCCTGCCTGGGAGTTTTTGCTGGCTATAGATCTATTGCTTGGAACCCTGACACCTCCGTTGCTCTGCCTTCCTCACTCCCCTTCTCTGTTTGCTTCCAGATGACAGACAGGAGACGGCATTGAATCTGTCCACCAACGGCATTAGCAGCATCAACATGTCGATAGAAATAAACGGCGTTGTCTACACAGGTAAAGAGCCCCCCTCCCCCCCTCTTTGGGTGAACGCAGACTACAAATCCAGAGGTCGCAAAGCATCAGCTTCGCCTCCAGGTTTTCTGATACTGGGATAGGGAGCACCTGAGGAATTGCTAGCTTTGGAAAAGGAGGTGCTAAATGAGAGATTTGGGAGGTTTGGGGGGAATGGCTTGTGGGGCAATCAGGTTCTAGGATCAACCCATTTTTCTGGCATGTCATGAAGTAGGATTTCCCAGCCTCCGGAACTTTAAGATGCGTGGCTGGCTGGGGAATTCTGGGAGTTGAAGTCCAGACGTCTCGAAGATCGCCAGAGTCGCTAGCTGGGAATCTTGGATTGCCTCCATGGCCCATTGGTTTAGTTTGTGGGACATGTATTTGGGGGGAAAGGTGTACATCCCATAACCAGGTTAAGCAAGGCAGCATAAATAAGAGCCAGTTAAAATTTTTTGGTTAAACCCAGTGGTGGTATTTAGCCGGTTCGAGCCGATGCAGGCGAACCAGTATTTAAATTGCTGGCTGGCCCCTCCTTTCTCCACCCCTCCCAGGAGTCCCCACGTACTCCATTTTGGCTCCCAGGAGGCTGCAGGGAAGCCTACTAGGCCCAAAATGGGGCACGGGGGTCGCATCCCCCCCCCCCGCGGCCCCTTTTTGTTCCCAGGGAGGTGCAGGAGGCCGAGTGCTGCCTGTCATACCCTCTGGCCACACCCACCATGGCCACGCCCACCCAGCCGGTCATTAGGGCAGAGAACCGGTTGTTAAATGATTTGAATCCCACCAGTGGTAAACCCTTTAGCTTAGAAACCGGGAGACGGTGGCCTCTAGTCCTGGACTTAGGCACAAAGCCAGAGAGTTGATTTTTGGCCAGCCGCTTTTCCTCTCTCCTGAGAAGGAGGCAATGGCAAACCACTTCTGAACAACCTTGGCAAGAAAGCTACAGGGACTTGTGCCAGCCTGTCTTTGAGAATTAAATGGAACCAATAAAGGATAATATTTGTTGCTCAGGATTGAAACTTATTTATTATTTATTTATTGGTTCGATTTATATGCCGCCCTTCTCCGGAGACTCAGGGCGGCTTACAATGCATTAAGCAATAGCCTTCATACTTTTGTATATACCTGCTTAGTAGGGCTTTCGCCCCCCCCCAAAGCGGTGTTCTTTTTATACAAAGTCAGCTTATTGCCCCCACAGTCCGGCTCCTCATTTTACCTACCTCAGAAGAATGGAAGGCTGAGTCAACCTTGAGCCTGGTGAGATTTGAACTTGCAGTAATTGCAGGCAGCTGGTGTTTTAACAGTGCTTTAGTCTGCTGCGCCACCAAGGCTCTTGGTGTAAATAAAGAGTCCCTGATCTTCTCTGAGCTTGGGGGTTTTCTGGCAGACGTTTCATGACCCAACTAGATAACATCATTGGGACTAGATGCGTGTGGGGCTTGTGGAGAGGAGGAGGAGGAGGTGAGGTCTGTGGGGTCTTTGGTGCTCTTTAAGCTTGGTTGTTTGAAGATGTATCATGACCTAGCTTGGTAACATCATCAGTGTGTCAGCGTTCCAACCTATGATTTTCCCCAGCGCTGACATGAATGAGAGAGAGAAGCCTTGTTATAATGCTGGGATGAACGTTCACCTAGTTTCCTTTTCCCCGGCAGATAAAGTCACCTAGGTGATGGAGGGAGGGGGAAATTCCTGTGACTGCAAAGTGCTTGGGATGAAGAGATGGATCTGGACGATGGCCAATGAGACACTGGGAAATAATGAGCGGAAAGGGAGGGTTTTGGAAGGGGGTGCCAGTTCTGGCTGCAGATGAGTTCAGGAATGACGTAGTTGTGCTTAAATAAAATAAAAGATTCATCAAAGACTTTGCGTTTGAGAATGAAATTTATTTGAGATAACACCGAAACCTGACATAGTGCTAGAAGGAGGAGGAGGACTGTGAGGTTTTTGTTTTGTTTGTTTTTGTTTGTTTTATTTCGATTTATATACCGCCCTACTCCCGAAGGACTCAGGGCGGTGAACAGGCACAGAATAAAATACATAAATACAAGAGTTAAAAAACAAAATTAAAACCAAATTAAATAATTTTAATTTGAAAATTAATTTTGGTGCTCTCTGAGCTTGATTGTTTTCTTGTAGACATTTCATCACCCAACTAGGGAACATCATCAGTGCTAGTAGGGAGAGGGCTTTGCACCATTTAATTGGTGGACCCCTCAATTAAATGGAAGAAAATAAAAAGGCAGCATGACCAGGGACCTCAGGGGCTGACTATCCAATTTAAAAACCCCAAATGTTGACCTACGACCCCATAGCTCTGTGGTAGGTTAGTGGCCAGTTAATGGCAGCTCCCACTAAGGTGCTGAAATTCAGAGGTGGGCTTCCAGAGACCAGAGCCTGGATTTGGGCAGGTGTGAGCAGTAGTTGTTATGTGTGCTGATCATTTCCAACTTGCGCTGCCTTAGTACCTCTCTCGTTCGTTCCTACAGGTGTGTTGTTTGCCAGACGATCGGGCCTCCTGGGCGCTGCGGGAGGCACCCACAGCCACGTCACCGCAGGGATGCCACCGAGCCCGCTGTTCTCCGCCACATCTCGGGGACGTGCTCCGGCCAGCAGCTCGCCCTGAGAGGAGAAGCCCTGCAACCTGTCCTCCCACCCCTCGGACAATGGCCTCCACTCTGCCATCCTGCGTGGGGACCTCGTAGGGGCACCTGCGTTCTTGGTTCAGGGTGGCAAGGGGTGAGGCCCCCAGCCCTGGAGGGGTTTGGAGAGGGACTTCGGGGCAGGGCGAAGGATGAAGAGACACTGGGGCACTGAGGAGGACATAGGCTTGAGAAGGAGGTGGTAGAGGGAGCTGATTATTCAGTGGAATAGTGTGGCTCCAGAGGTTATAGGTGCTCCGTCCCTGGAGGTTTTGAAGAAGAGATTGGACAACCATTTGTCTGAAATGGTAGAGTGTCTCCTGCTCAATCAGACCAGAAGACCTCCAAGGTCCCTTCCAACTCTGGTTTACTATTAATCAGTGGAACGACTTGCCTCCAGAAGTTGTGGGTGCTCCAAGATTGAGCAATTTTGTTATTTTGGAGCCATGGTGGACTAGGGAACCATGGTTACGTCTCCTTCACCTGCATTGATTTCCTTGGTTGTGGTTAGATGTTGGGCACCACTTGGGTTCTTCCGAGGACTTGATGGCGGTTAGGAGTCTTCAACTGGAACAAGGTTCCATCTTCTTCCTTGCCTTCTCCACCATTCCCTGCCCAGGCATAGGTCCATGCTGGTAACACGCTTCCTCCATTTCCCGCTCTTCACCACTACAGAATCCCACTCCAATTCTGAGTTTGTACAGTCACCAATTCTTTGCACACTCACCCCAGGGTCTATGGCTCAGCCCAACGGTGGTTTGCTGTGGTTGCCAGTCCCAACCGAATCAAAGATCTTGGGGAAGGTACAGCTGTGTGAGTGTGATAGTGGGGCGATTAAATCTCATGGAGCGTTAGTTCTAGTGACAGCTGCATGGAACTCCTATCCAAGGCATCTTGGATAGAACCAACATGGGTGGAAAAATTGTTAGATGATCAGCAGGACAGATGAATGTCAGGCTTCTGGGATGGACCAAGGCAAGGAGGAAGCTTGTTAAAGAGAGATCCAACCTAATAGGGAGAAACTTCCTGACGGCGAGAACAATTAATCAGTGGAATGACTTGCTTCTCAAGGATTGTGGGTGCTCCATCACTGGAGGTCTTCAAAACCCTCCAGAAAGCCCAACCCAAACCCAACAGATTGGACCACCATTTGACCAGAATGGTATGAGGTCCCGTGCCTTGAGCAGAAAGTTGGGACTAGAAGACCTCCAAGGTCCTGTCCAGCCTACGACTCTGAGAAGGTGGAAGGTTTGAGGTGAAGGTTGGACAACCGTTTGCCTGAAAGGGCATAGGGTTTCCTGCTTTGAGCAGGGGGTTGGACTGGAAGACCTCCATGGTCCCTTCCAACTCTCTCGTTCTGTTCTTCTGTTAAGGTAGGGAGACTTTCGCGAGTGGGACAGGCCAGTTGAGAGGATCGGGGTGTGGAGAGCAGGTCTGAGGGTTGATTGCACTTGCCCCCATCAAAACCGCCTTCGCCTGTCTCAGAGCTGCAGTGAGGACACCCGGTGGCTCCATAACTTCCATTCTCACCCTTGCTCCAACCCAACTATCTCTTCCTTCCCACCTTCCTCCCTTCCCACGTTGCCTCCTACGGACACAACCAAACCACCCATTTCTCGGGTTGCACTTTCATGACATTGCTTTGAGGGAATGGGTTGGGGGGGGGAACGGGGGACAACCCTTGCGGTGTTGAGACAGCCCATGGGTTGGGGGCGGGAAGCGGATTGTGTCTCCTTGGGAATCACTGGGGGTGGGGTGGGGGTGGGACATGGGGGTGGGGGGAAACGGGTGTTTCTTTTGTGCTAGTGAAGAATGTCAACGTACCAAAGAAGGGAAGTGATTTCATCTACCTCATGTTCTTTCAGATGTGCCAAGGGGGGTGGGTGGGAAGTGGAGAGGAGGGGGCTCTTGGGAGCTGGGACTTGGAGGTCCAACTCACCGCTGTCTACGCTGCTGTGGAGAGGGCAGGACAGCTGCACCAGCTGCAGCCGATCCAAGCCGTGGCGGCGGTTGGGTTGCTAGGATCCTCTCTTCCTATCCGTCACTGTCCTCCGCTAGCAATTGGGAACAATCGTGCGCTTGACCAAAGACGAGGGCCCTTCGCTGGGCCCTTTTGCACAATCACCTACCGTGTTCAAATAATGGCGGTCTGACCTCTGGCTGGCCGGCTGAGGGACGACAACGCGGCTACGTCCAAGGGACCGCTGGCAGACCCGTCTCTGGAGACTGGACATTACGGAGACTGCAGTGGACGCTTGGTGGACTTCTCGGTCTTCAGCTCTTGTACCAAAGATTGGACTCACTGGGCACTTGGCTTTCCTGGGGAAGGAAAGGAGGGAGGAGGAAGGAAGTGGCGGGGGTGGGGGGGTCTTTTCTCCATCCTCCTGGGGTATTCCCACTTTCTCCGTTTCTTCTTTTTCGGTGTTCGACTGGTGGGGTTAATTTTCCTCACCCTGGTGGATTTCCTGCGTCCTCCTCTCTCTCTTTCTCTCTCTCACGCCCTCCCTTCCTCAATCGCTCTCTCCCTCCTTTCCCTCCGCCCCCTCCATCTCCCACCCTCTCCCTCCCTCTCTCCCTTCCCACCCTCCTTCTCTCTCCCCCTCTTCCTTTTTCTCTCCCTCTTCCTCCCTCTCCTTTCTCTCTTTCGCTCCCTCTCCCTCTGTCGCTTCCCTCTCCCTCCCTCTGTCTCCTTCTCCCTTCATCTCCTCCTCTCTCTCCCTCCCTCTCTCCCACCCTCCCTCTTCCTCTTTTTCTCTCTCTCATGCCCTCCCTTCTTCACCCTTTCTCTCTCTCCTTTCCCTCCCTCCTCTCCATCTCCCACCCTCTCCCTCCCTTTCTTCCTCCCTCTATCTCCCACCCTCTCCCTCCCTCTATCTCCCCCTCTCTCCCTCTTCCTCCCTCCCCCTCTCTCTCCTTCACTTCCTCTCCCTCCGTCCCTCTCCCTTCCCCTCCCCTCCCCTCTCCCTCCCTCTCCCTCTCCCTTCATCTCCTCCTCTGTCTCCCACCCTCCCTCCCTCTCTCTATCTCCCACCCTCCCTCCCCCTCTCTCTCTGTCTCCCTCTCCCTTCATCTCCTCCTCTGTCTCCCTCCCTCCCTCCCTCCCTCTTCCTCTTCCTCTCTCTCTTTCTTCTGCTCTCTCCCTCTTCCTCCTTCCCTCTCCCTCCCTCTCCCACCCTCTCTCCCTCTTTCTCTCCCCCTCTCCCCACACTCCCTCTCTTTCTTCGTCTTTCCCTCTCCCCATCTCTTCCCCCCCTCTCCCTGTCTTAGCCTCCCTTATCTTCCTTTGTCTCTCCCTCCCCCCCTCCCTCCCTGCTCCAATCCTTTTGTTGTCCTCCCCTGCTTGTCGGCTTCTCTCCACGTTTCTCCCCAACTTTCTTCTAGGTTTCAGAGTCAATCCAGGCACTGAGGGGGAAGCTGGATTGGGGCACTCAGGGGAATGAATGCGAGTATCGATGAGGATGAAAATAAAAACAAAAGTAATTTTAAAAGCGGAAACCGTTGCAAGAGACTTTCATTTCTTCCCTCCCGCTGGTCTGAACCGAGGGCCTTCGGATGATGTAAAAAGGGCTGCTCGCCTTGAGACGGAGAGGGCCTTGAAGTTAACAGAGCTAGTCCTCCACTTACGACCACATTTGGAAACAGAATTTCCATTGTGGTGGTTAAGCGAGTCGCACCCCATTTTACAGCCTTTTTTTAAAAAATGCAGTTCTTAAGCGAGTCAGGCGGTCGTTAAATGAATCTGGCTTCCCTCATTGACTTTGCTTGTCGGAATCCGGCTGGGAAGCTCAAAAATGACGATCTCATAACTACATGAAAAGGTATACAGGGTTTCCTGCTTGAGTAGGAGGTTGGACTAGAAGACCTCCAAGGTCCCTTCCAACTCTTCTATTCTATTCTATTCTATTCTATTCTATTCTATTCTATTCTATTCTATTCTATTCTATTCTATTCTATTCTATTCTATTCTATTCCACTCTACTCTACTCTACTCTACTCTACTCTACTCTATTCCATTCTCATTTTCTATATTCTATTCTATTCTATTCTATTCTACTCTACTCTACTCTACTCTACTCTACTCTACTCTATTCCATTCTCATTTTCTATATTCTATTCTATTCTATTCTATTCTATTCTATTCTATTCTATTCTATTCTATTCTACTCTACTCTACTCTACTCTACTCTACTCTACTCTACTCTACTCTACTCTATTCCATTCTCATTTTCTATATTCTATTCTATTCTATTCTGTTCTATTCTATTCTATTCTATTCTATTCTATTCTGTTCTGTTCTGTTCTATTCTATTCTATTCTATTCTATTCTATTCTATTCTATTCTATTCTATTCTATTCTATTCTATTCTATTCTACACTACTCTACTCTACTCTACTCGTTCAAGCGCCCAAATTTTGATCAGTGACTGGGGATTCTGTGACAGTCATAAGTATCAAAAACCACTTCTTTCTTTTTCTTTTTTAAATTGTTTTTATTCAACATTTACATCTTTAAATCTTAGTTACACTTTTACAACTTTCCAATACCGGCATTTTTAGTAATATCCAATTTCAGCCCACTATGCATACACATTTTGTTACCTATTTATTCATATAATCAATACATTTTATATACATACCTACTACACATTAAATACAACATTCCATTATAGTATCTTCTTTTGCTATACACTATCCATTAATTTTAGATTCCTTTTCCAGCCAATCATACCATCTGTTCCATGTTTCATAATAAATCGTTTCCTCTCTGTCCTTAAGTCCTGTCCTTAGCTTATCTGATTCTTTCAGTGCCTTCATGACATTGAACAGTCCCTAAGTGAATAGTTCCTAAGCGGAGGTCTGTCTATATTCAGAAACTGTTACCAAAAGCAAAGCAGAACTGTCCTCGAATCCCCAGGAAAGGAGACGATACCCGGAGGAAGTTCAGGCCACGGCAGTGGTGAAATGTAAAATTTGTTACTACCGGTTCTGTGGGCATGGCTTGGTGGGGGCGGGGGGTTTGAATATGACTGAGGGGGCATGGCCAACTTTTTTTTTTTTACTTTTTTACTTTTAAAACCATTTTTTCTACAACCTCTTTGGCTGAAGAGGTTGTAAAAAAAATGCTTTTAAAGCCTCTGATGATCCCAGCTGACTTGCCTAATCGGCAGAGGCTTTTTTTTTAAGTCTCTGACGATCCCAGCTGACTTGCCTGATTGTCAGAGGCTTTTTTTTCCTTTTAAAAACATTTTTTTCTATAACCTCTTCGAAGAGGTTGTAGAAAAAATGCTTTTAAAAGCCTCTGATGATCCCAGCTGAGCTGCGCGATCATCAGAGGCTTTTTTTTTTTTACTTTTAAAATTATTTTTTTGGCCGAAGAGGTTGTAGAAAAAATACTTTTAAAAGCCTCTGATGATCCCAGCTGAGCTGCGCGATCATCAGAGGCTTTTTTTTTTACTTTTAAAAGCATTTTTTCGGCTGAAGAGGTTGTAAAAAAAATGCTTTTAAAGCCTCTGATGATCCCAGCTGACTTGCCTGATCGGCAGAGACTTTTTTTCCTTTTAAAAACATTTTTTTCTATAACCTCTTCGAAGAGGTTGTAGAAAAAATGCTTTAAAAAGCCTCTGATGATCCCAGCTGAGCCGCGCAATCATCAGAGGCTTTTAAAAATAAAAAAAAGCCTCTAATGATCGCGCGGCTCAGCTGGGCAATGGGGGGGGGGGTCAGGGATTTTTGCTACTGGTTCTCCGAACCACCTGCCTCCATCGCTACCGGATCGGGCAATATGGTCCGAACTGGGAGCATTTCACCCCTGATCCAGGGTCCCCCCGGACTCAAATGGTGAGAAACGCAGTCAGACTTGGAAGAATCTGTAACAGTGATCTGCCTCAAGAAGACGTACAGGTAGCCCTGGACTTACAACAGTTCACTTAGTGACGGTTGAAAGTTACAATGGCACTGAAAAAAACTTACGACCTTTGCAGCATCCCCACAGTCACGTGATCAAAATTCAGACACTTGACAACTGGCATGTATTTATGACGGTCGCAGTGTCCCGGGGTCACGTGATCCCCTTTTGCGAGTTGTCAAACAAACTAAACTCACTGGGGAAGCCGAATTCACTTAACGGCCAAGTTATTAACTTAACAACTGCAACGGTTCACTGAACAACTGTGGCAAGGAAATTGGAAAATGGGTCAAGGCTCACTTAACAAATGTCTCACTTAGCAGCCAAAATTTTGGCCTCAATTGTGGTTGTAAATCGAGGACTACCTGTACTAGAAAATGTGTTTCCCTTCAGCTCTCACCTGCCCAGATACAATTGTCTGTCCTGCCCCAGCTACGGACCCCAAAGAACGCAGCACACACAAAGTCTGTACAAACCTTAGTTTACTAAATTAAATCAGGTTTTTTTTTTCAAACAAAGGCTGTTAATTAACTTTCTTAACAGCCTACAAGAATCCAAAGAATAAGTAATCTTAATCTTACTATCGTTGGCAGAAAGCCCAGAAGCAATTTGCAGCGAATTAGGATCAAGGCATGAAGGAGAGTGAACGAAGTTGTTCCCTGCAAATTGCTTCAGTTGGCGTTCCTCCTTAAATAGGCTAAGGGAGTGGCCAATTAGCCCCAAGCCTTACTCTCGAGGAGACCTCCTCCTGAGGAGCCACTCCTGCCTTTTGGCAGCTCTGCGCGCCCGTGCATCGAGAAGAGGCTCCTCCTCTTCTTCCTCTTCACTTATGGAGGTTCTGGCTGAATCCCTGCCTTTGGCACCACATCTTCTCCAGCCTCCTCATTGTCTGACTTGAGTGCCAGCTTCACAGGCTGCTGGCGCAGCACCACACCAGCCTCCTCGCTGTCCGAATCAGCCACCAGCCACACAGGCCACGTACGGGCCACAACACTGTCCATGGCAGCCTTATCACATCTCACGATTTCAGAAAGAATGTGTGCATTCTTTACATGAATGAATTCCAAAAACCATTCATCGTTCCTTAGAAAAATGGATGCTCACCTTAGCAAAACAATGCACCAGGCTAACAAAGGGCTAATTAAAATATGAAAATATCAAAACAGCATTGGTATAAATAAACACATCCATCCGAAGTATTTCATGCAAAAACTCTTACTAGCTGGCTATGAACTTTCTGGCAGAGCTACACTGCCCTTCCTCAAAACTCCCAGAATCTGTAACTAGCGTGAAAACTGCAAATAGATTGGCAGATACAAGCTTGGAAAAGCCATAGAGGAAAGCATAAAAGTTCAAACTAGTAACTAGTAACCGCATAAGTATGAGCCAGCAGTGTGCAGCAGCTCATTCCAGATGTGGTCTTATAAAACCTTAGTAAGGCCACACCTGGAATCCTGCATTCAGTTTTGGTCACCACATTACAAAAAAGATGCTGAGTCTTTGGAAAAAGCGCAGAGAAGAGCAACTAAGAGGATTAAAGGCCTGGAGACTAAAACGTATGAAGAACGGTTGCAGGATTTGGGTTTGGCTAGTCTAGAGAAAAGAAGAACAAGGGGGGACATGATAGCAATATTCCAGTATTTGAGGGGCTGCCCCAAAGAAGAGGCACCTATTCTCCAAAGCAGCTGAAGGCAGGAGAAGAAGCAACGGATGGAAACTAATCAAGGAAACAAGGAATTAAGGAGAAAGTTCCTAACAGAGGACAATTAACCAGTAGAACAGCTTGCCTTCAGAAGTTGTAGGTGCTCCAACACTGGAGGTTTTGAAGAAGAGACTGGACAGACACTTATCTGAAATGGTATAAGGTCCCCTGCTTGAGCAGGGGGCTGGACTAGAAGACCTCTGAGGTCCCTTCCAGCTCTATTCTGATTGCCTGCTTGATTAATTGTAGCTGCCAAAAAAAGCCAACACAGTTCTAGGTTGCATAAACAGAGGGATAGAATCAATATCACGTGAAGTGTTAATGCCGCTTTGTAATGCCTTGGTAAGGCCACACTTGGAATGCTGCATACAGGTTTGGTGGCCATGACATAAAATAGAGGCTCTAGAAAGAGTGCAGAGAAGAGCAACAAAGGTGATCAGGGGTCTGGAGGCTAAAACATAGGAAGAACGGTTGAGGGACCTATTATGTCTAGCCTACCAAAGAGTAAGATTGGGGGGGGGGAACGGACAGACATGATAGCAGTCTTCCAATATTTAAGGGGTTGTCCCAAAGAAGAGGGGAATGACTTATTCTCCAAAGCACTAGAAGCAACGTGTAGAAGCTTGTTAAAGAGAAATACAATCTAGAAGTAAAGGGAAATTTCCTGACCGTGAGAACAATTAACCCTTGGAATGGCTAGCCTCCTGGAGTTGTGGGAGATTTTCAAGAATAGACCGGACAACCATTTGACTGGGTCAAATGGTATGAGGTCTCCTTCAGCAGGGCATTGGAGTAGAAGTCCTTCAAGGTCCCTTCCACCTCTTGTCATTCTGTTGTTCTATTAATTAATCAGTGGAATAGCTTGCCTCAAGAAGTTATGGGTGCTCCATCTCTGGAGGTTTTCAAGAATAGACTGGACAACCATTTAACTGGGATGATATAAGGTTTCCTGCCTTCGGCAGGAGGTTGGACTAGAAGACCTCCAAGGTGCCATCCAACTCTGTTATTCTATTAATTAATCAGTAGAACGGTTTGCCTCCAGAAGTTACGAGTGCTCCATCAATGGAGGTTTTCGAGAAAGGAATGGGCAAACAATTGTCTGGGATGGTATAAGATCTCCTGCCTTGAGCAGAGGGTTGGACTAGATGACCTCTGAAGTGCCCTTCCAGCCCTCTGCTTCCACGCGAGAAGCCCAAATTTTCCAAACTTCCTCTTCCTGTTCCCAGTTCCAAGTTTCCCCTCTGCCTTAATTGGCCGGGAAATTCCTCGCCCGTTTCCAGCAGGATCTGATTCCTCGTTGGGTTACAAATGGATTCGATGAAGATTTTCTTTCTGTGTCGTTTTCTCCCCCTCCCGCCCAGCAAGTCAATATTACAATTTACTAGTCCGAGCAGCTCCTATTGACCGAGGTTGGACTTGGGTCAATAAATCAGGATTCTGACAGCCTCTATAAGCCAATTGCAAGGAAGGATTAAGGTGATGAACCGTAGGACCTTTGCGATGTCCTTAGGGCGTCCCTGGTGTGGTGGGACGTCCGCTTCTCTCCTGGGTGGGTGGGGGGAGCATTATTTCCATCTTCCAAGAACACCAGAGATTGTGCATTTTTGGACAGATTGTCCTGGACCCCGTTGTTAAGCGAATCAATTCAGTTGTTAAGTTAGCCACACAGTTGTTACACCGAATAAGTAATAACTGCAGTGAGCCTTAATTGCAGGTCGTCCTCGACTTACGAATGCAAGTGAGCCTGACATTTCTGTCGCTAAGCAGGATATAGTTATTTTTGCCCTGTTTTACAAACTTCCTTGCCACAGTTGTTAAGGGAATCTAAAGGGGGGGTCACGTGATCCTGGAGCGCTATAACCGTCATAAAGGTGAGTCAGTTGCCGAGTGTCCGAGTTTGGATCGCGGGACCCTGGGAATGCTGCAATTGCAGGGCCTGGTGGCTCAGCAGACTAAAAGCACAGTGATTAACACCAGCTGTCTGCAATTACTGTAAGTTCGAATCTCGCCAGGCTCAAGGTCGACTCAGCCTTCCATCCTTTCAAAGGTAGGTAAAATGAGGATCCGGTTTGTGGGGGCAATAAGCTGACTTTGTATAAATATACAAAAGTATGAAGGCTATTGCTTAACGCATTGTAAGCCGCCCTGAGTCTCCGGAGAAGGGCGGCATATAAATCAAATTAAAAAGAAAAAAGACCGTAAGTGTGAAAACTGCTCATAAGGTTCTTTTTTCAGTGCTATTGTGACTTTGAATGGTCACTAAGTGAATGGTTGTAAGTCAAGGACTACTGTAGATTCATACCCCATGGAAATCAACAGCAAGGAATTCATAACTTCATCCCTCAATCAGAATAGAGCTGGAAGGGACCTTGGAGGTCTTCTAGTCCAACCCTCTGCTCAAGCATGAGACACTATGCCATTATGGACAAGTGGCTGTCCAGTCTCTTCAGGAAAACCTCCAGTATGGAGCACCCATGATTTCTGGTGGCAAGCTGTTCCACTGGCTAATTGTTCTTAATGTCAGGAAATTTCTCCTTAGTTCCAGGTTGCTTCTCTCCTTGATTATCTTCCACCTGTTGCTTCTTCTCCTGCCTTCAGGTGCTTTGGAGAATAACTTGACTCCCTCTTCTTTGGGGCAGCCCCTTAAATACTGGAATGCTGCTATCATGTGTCCCCCCGGTCCTTCTTTTCTCTAGACCAGTGATAATCAAGGAGAGAAGCAACCTGGAATTGAGGAGAAATTTCCTGACAGTGAAGACAATTAACCAATGGAACAGCTTGCCACCAGAAGTTGGGGGTGCTCCATCACTGGAGGCTTTCAAGAAGAGACTGGATAGCTACCTGTCTGAAATGGGGTCTCCTGCTTGAGCCAGTGGGCTGGACTAGAAGACCTCCAAGGTCCTTCCAGCTCGATTCTGATTCTGATACCCAATTCCTGCAACCGTTCTTGGCAAAGGGAGCTCAAGATGGGCCACCAGAGTGAACCAGATGTCAAGACCGGTTGTGTGCACATGTGTGCTGAGGGACTAGAGCCTTTTATCTGAACGCAGCAATTGCATTTTTAAAATTTGGTGTTTGATTGATTGACTGACTGATTGATGGATGGATGGATGGTTGGATTGGGATTCCATACCGTACAAGGCATATACGAATAAGAGGAAGTGATCAAAGAACAAGAGGCAGGTGTCAGCACTTCAACCTGCATTTACTCTAGTGCTAACATAAGAAGTAGAAGAGGGGGCAGCTGGCAAGAGGACGCTTGACTTCTCACCTACTTATTTTCCCTGAAGATAATATCCCCTAGGATATGAGATGGGAGGGGGGACATTCCTGGGAGCTGAAGTAGTAGATATGGGGAGAGTGATTTGGAAGAGGGCCAATGAGACGCAGAGAATTGGGGAACGGAAAGGGAAGGTTTGGGGGCAGGAAGTCAGTGTTGGCTACGCCACAATCGGGGACAGATTGTCGCGCTTTATAAATGAAAGATTTCATCAAAGACTATTTATTGCAATTTATTTTATTTGAGATGACATCGAAACCTGACAGCAGGCCAAGAAGAAGATGGAGAGACAACTTGAAAGACATCAACCAACGAAGGCGGACCTACCTGTCCCAGGATAATGTTGCAGGATCCAATTTTGGGTCGGTCAGAGGGACCAGAGGTTTTGTCTTCTGAACTTTTGGACTCCAGCTGGATCCCATCTTTTGGGAAATGCTAGAGCAGGGGTGTCGAACTCGATTTCATTGGGGGCGGCATCAGGGTTGTGTTTTGTTAAGGATATTGTTGTGTTAACCAACCAGCAGAGTAAGTGCACAGAGAAACGGTACTGAGAGCAATGAATACAATACATACAAACTGGTTTAACAAAGCTTTTACTTTGTAGTGAAAAACAATTGCATAGTCTTTTAGTCAATCCAAGTCTTTAGCCATTTAAATCAATCCGAAGTTACAGATATCTTCTTACCAGACAAACAGCAGTTGGTAATAAACAGCAATTCAACGCTGGTAACAAATCACGATGGTAGCATATCCATCCATGTCTTCACACACAACAGTAACAGTTCCAGTCAAGCAGCAAGTCAAGCAATGATGAGAGCAGGTCCAACAATGACTATAGCTCGACTTCCTTCTTATATACAGTTTACACTAGTAATTATCCACTTAAGATAAGTGAAGTCAGCAGTGCAATGACTCAACAGTACAATTATGATAATTGCAGTCAGCATTCAGTCAGCAGTCATTAGTCATTACAATGACTCAGCTGTACAATTACTCAGCATTACATCATAGAGTTACAGAATACATTTAAAGTTATAGAACACATATATTGCCTGGACAACTTGTTAGACTCATACCATATCCTAACATGTTTGACCTTGGGGAGCTGGGGTAGGTGCGGCCAGGGTGGGCATGGCCCAGCTTGACGTCACTTGTGTTGGGGGCACCTGTGGTGGCCAAGTGCTAAGGCAGGACTTTTCTCAGACCCTCCCTCCCTCTCATTATTTGGGCCCAACCCAAATCCTGCAACCGTTCTTCATACGTTTCAGTCTCTAGGCCTTTGATCACCTTAGTTGCGCTTCTCTGCCCTTTCTCCAAAGGCCCACAGCAGAAAAGGAGCTTCCCTTTGACCCTACTTGCCTGAATTCCTTAGCAGATGTGGTCCTTGGCAGACCTCTTCTGCTGGCATAAGTGGGTTTCGGGTGAGACGGAGACGGCTTCCCAGCTATCCTGGACCCATAGCGTGAAGGGCAGGGGTGAAATGTAAAATTTGTTACTACCGGTTCTGTGGGTGTGGCTTGGTGGTGGTGGGGTAATGTGACTGGGTGGGCGTGGCCAGCTTTTTTTAAAAAAAAACTTTTCAAAGCATTTTTTTTACCACCTCTTCGGCCAAGAGGTTGCAGAGAAAAATGCTTTGAAAAGCCTCTGTGACGATCAGGCAACTTAGCTGGGATCGTCAGAGACTTTTCAAAGCATTTTTTTGACCACCTCTTCGGCCAAGAGGTTGCAGAGAAAAATGCTTTGAAAAGCCTCTGATGATCCCAGCTGAGCCGCGCGATCATCAGAGGCTTTAAAAAAAAACTTTTAAAAGCATTTTTTCATCGGAGGAGGTTGTAGAAAAAATGCTTTTAAAAGTAAAAAAAAAAAAGCTGTTGATGATCGTGCGGCTCAGCTGGGCATGGGGGCGGGGAGAGGAATTTTTGTTACCGATTCTCCGAACCACCCGCCGCCATCGCTACCGGATCCGGCGATCCAGTCCGAACCGGGAGCATTTCACCCCCGGTGAAGGGCTTTAAAGGTTCTACCCAACACCTTGAGTTGGATCCAGAAGCAGATGAGTGGCCAATGCAGCTTGCGCAGCAGAGGTGTTACGCACAACATCCTAGGCATGGCTAAAACTGCTCACGTGGCTACATTCTGCACCAGTTGCAGCTTCCAAACACTCTCCAAGGGCAGCTCCCGGTAGAACGCATTGCAGTAGTCCAACCAGGAGACGACCAGGGCGTGAGTGACTGAGCAGTTGCAGTGGAGGGAGGCTTTCCTGCTCTCCAAAGCACTTCAGGGTGGATTTCTATCTTCGCTTGGAAGGTTGGCCCTGTTGAGCTGGGCAGTGGGTAAAGAGATGTCCTGGACTGGGCAAACCTACCGTGCCAGGATGGGCCTTTTGGCAAATGACTGTATCACTGAGAACTGATAATGTTACTTAGTTGGGTAATAAAACAGCCGGAAGAAAACAACCAAGCTCAGAGAGCACCAAGCACCCCACTGTCCTTTTTCTCCTCCTCCTCCCCACTCCCCCTCTTCCTCTTCTTCTCCTCTTCCTCTTCCTCTGCACTGCACACCCCACTCCCTTCTAGCTTGGATGATGTTACCTAGTTGGGTCATGAAACGTCTGCAGGAAAACAATCAAGATCAGAGAGCAGCAAAGACACCACAGTTCTCCTCCTTCTCCTTCTCCTTCTCCTTCGCCTCCTCCCTCTCCTCCTCCTTCTCTTCCCTCTCCTTCTCCTTCTCCTTCTCCTCCTTCTCCTCCTCCTCCCTCTCCTTCTTCTCCTCCTCCTTCTCCTTCTCCTTCTCCTCCCTCTCCCTCTCCTTCTCCTCCTCCTCCTCCTCCTCCTCCTCCTCCTCCTCCTCCTCCCTCTCCTTCTTCTCCTCCTTCTCCTTCTCCTTCTCCTTCTCCTTCTCCTTCTCCTTCTCCTCCTCCTCCTCCCTCTCCCTCTCCCTCTCCCTCTCCTTCTCCTTCTCCTTCTCCTTCTCCTTCTCCTTCTCCTTCTCCTTCTCCTTCTCCTTCTCCCTCTCCTTCTCCTTCTTCTCCTCCCTCTCCTTCTTCTCCTCCTTCTCCTTCTCCTTCTCCTCCTCCTTCTCCTTCTCCTTCTTCTCCTTCTTCTCCTCCCTCTCCTTCTTCTCCTCCTCTTCCTTCTCCTTCTCCTTCTCCCTCTCCTTCTCCTCCTCCTCCTCCTCCCTCTCCTCCTCCTCCCTCTCCTTCTCCTTCTCCTCCTCCTCCTCCTCCCTCTCCTTCTCCTTCTCCTCCTTCTCCTCCTCCTCCTCCCTCTCCTCCTCCTTCTCCTCCTTCTCCTTCCTCTCCTTCTTCTCCTCCTTCTCCTTCTCCTTCTCCTTCTCCTCCTCCTTCTCCTCCCTCTCCTTCTTCTCCCTCTCCTTCTCCTTCTCCTTCTCCTTCTCCTTCTCCTCCCTCTCCCTCTCCCTCTCCCTCTCCCTCTCCCTCTCCTTCTCCTTCTCCTTCTCCTCCCTCTCCCTCTCCCTCTCCCTCTCCCTCTCCTTCTCCTTCTCCTTCTCCTTCTCCTCCTCCTCCTCCTCCTCCTCCTCCTCCTCCTCCTCCACCATCACCACCACCACCTCCTCTCCACAAATCCCACTCCCTTCTAGCACACTGATGATGTTACCCAGTTTGGGATGTAAAATCTGCAAGAGAGGAAGAAAGCTCAGAGAGCACCAAGGATCCCACAGTTCAACCCTGAGCTACAAATATTCTCTTCTATTGCTACACTTAGGTAGGTAGGTTGGTTGGATGGTTGAGACCTTCAAGGCAAAAGATGCTAGGCGTATATGTCACCCTAGTGTGCACTTGGAACCCCGTGCAGCCTCTGGTGTGGAGGCCCATGAGTTTAATTCTTCCTAGGAATATGGGAGCATGCCATCAGCCCATTCAGTTGTATGGACAACCCTACTACACCCCAGGTCTTTAAAATCCTCCTAGTTGAAGGAGAGCAGCTCTGGCAGAACTCTTCCCATTGACCCCTTACGCTCTGTGATTTTGCCGGAAGGAAAAAAGATGACTTAATTAAAGGTTGAACAGTTGTTTTAATTAGGACTAACGGAGATTTGTAGTCTGGGCGATAAACGGGGAGAGTGTTTTCGTGCCACCATTTGTAGCTAATGGGCTTATTATTGGGATGCGGGAAAAGACTCATTAACGTGAGGAATAAACACAAGCGAATTAACAGCCGGCGTTTTGTGCTCTCTCAGCCTGTCAGGGGCTGATGGATATACCTGGGAGGTGGACTGTTTGGGGGGGGGGGTGACACTCTCACACACACACACCTCAATCCTTTTTTTTGCTGCATTGCTAATTTTACACCTCAACAACCACGTTTATCTAGAGGAGACGGCGGGCACTTCGCTGCATGGCCTGGGGATCTCAAAGTTTGCTAGGTCTTCAGAAGGCAGCAGAGCTGGCTTCTCACATGGAAGCAGAGGTGGGAAACCATCCTTGCTGCCCTCCCCCACATACAGGGAGTCCTCCACTTACAACAGTTCGCTTAGTGACCATTCAAAGTTACAAAGGCAGTGAAAAAGGGGATTTTTATTTATTTATTTATTTTTATATGCTGCCCTTCTCTGGAGACTCAGGGCGGCTTACAACGCGTTAAGCAATAGCCTTCATACTTTTGTATATTTTTATACAAAGTCAGCTTATTGCCCCCACAAACTGGGTCCTCATTTTATCCACCTTAGAAAGGATGGAAGGCTGAGTCGACCTTGAGCCTGGTGAGAATTGAACTCGCAGTAATTGCAGGCAGCTGGATGTTAAATGCTGCCTTAGTAGGAGGCATTAGCCTCCTACGCCACTCAGGCTCACGAATTATGATTGTCTTTCACACTTATGATTGTGGCAGCCTCTCCAACAGTCACGTGATCAAAATTTGGATGCTTGGCACCTGACTCATATTTATGACGGTTGCAGTATCCTGGAATCAGGTGATCTGGTTTTGCGACCTTCTGATGAGCAAAACCAGATTCGTTTAATAACCCGGTTACTAATGCAAGAGCAGTGGTGATGTCCTTAACAACTGTAAGGCCAGAAAGGTCGTAAAATGGAGCAAAACTCACATAATAACCCTTTAGCAACATAAATGTTGGGGCTCTACTATGGTTGTAAGTTGAGGACTACCTGTATTGCCAGGTTAAGCTTTTTGTAAGTTGCCCGGAGTCTCCTGATGTCACAATGGGCGGCATATAAGTTGCATGGATGGGTGGATGGATAAATGGATGGATAAACAAACAAAACAAACAAACAAATACCAATAAAGTAAATCAATAAATAGAGAAGGAGCTTTGAGGAGGAATTAGAAAGGAGGATGGGAGAAAAGAGGCACCACCAAGCAAAGGAGATAGGGCTGAGCAGTTAGAGGGGAGAATTTTTGTTGCAATCAAGCTGGCAGGAATAGCCAACACTCCAGAAGATAGGCTCAAGATAAGGAAGGATCTGGACAGACTTGAATATTGGCCGCTATCTAACAAAATGAAATTCAGTGGTGAAAAAAGTAAGGTTCTATATTTAGGCGAGGAAAACCAAATGCACAGGTACAGTATAGGTGGTACCTTGCTCAATAGTAGTAATTGCGAGAAGGATCTTGGCATGGACAACCATTTAGATAGGAGCCAGCCGTGTGCAGCAGCTGCCAAAAAAGCCAACACAGTTCTGGGCTGCATAAACAGAGGGAGAGAATCAGGATCAGATGAAGTGTTCATACCACTTTATAAGGCCTTGGTAAGGCCACGCTTGGAACATGGCATCCAGTTTTGGTGGCCATGATGTAAAAAAGATGTGGAGACTCTGGAAAGAGTGCAGAGAAGAGCAACAAAGAGGATTAGGGGACTGGAGGCTAAAACATATGAAGAACGGTTGCAGGAACTGGGTATGTCTAGTTTAATGAACAGAAGGACCAGGGGAGACATGTTAGCAGTCTTCCAATATCTCAGGGGCTGCCACAAAGGAGAGGGAGTCAAGCTATTCTCCAAAGCACCTGAGGGCAGGACAAGAAACAACGAATGGAAAGTAATCAAGGAGAGAAGCAACTTAGAACTAAATTTCCTGACAGTGAGAACAATTAAGCAGTGGAACAGCTTGCCTCCAGAAGTTGTGAATGCTCCAACACTGGAAGTTTTTAAGAAGATGTTGGATAACCATTTGTCTGAAGTGATGTAGGGTTTCCTGCCTAAGCAGGGGGTTGGACTAGAAGACCTCCAAGGTCCCTTCCAACTCTGTTTTTCTATTCTATTCTATTCTATTCTATTCTATTCTATTCTATTCTATTCTATTCTATTCTATTCTATTCTATTCTATTCTATTCTATTCTATTCTATTCTATTCTATTCTATTCTGAGGAGGTATAAAAAAAAATCAAGATGGATACTGCAGCCCTCTATTCATAAACATGGTGGGATTTCAACTCTGTGGTTGCAGTTACCATCCTGTCCTCCGTGGGCCATGAAATTGAGAGGGCCCCATCCAAATGTTCCTTTTAGAAAAAATAGCCTGCTGGTTTAACATTTCCCTGAGCTGTTTTCAAGTTGCTATTTTTTGGGGGGGGGGAACTGAATGGAAAATGCTAATGTGATAACGTATTCTAAACCACGGATGCATTGTTTTAATTTTTCAAGCAATCCTTTTAATTAAGCGGCATTGAATTATTGGTGTGGAAGACACACGGGCTCCCTAACTCTGCCAGACAATATTTGTTCTGATGTAATAACTGTTTTGCTGTCTTCAGCACTGGATGTGCGCTTCCCGCGGGCTCCCATCAATCCTGTTGAGGAATGATCTGTCTACTACCAGGAGGAAGCTCTTCTGAACAACACCTGCAACCAGGAGCCCACTTCATCCTTTCCATGAAGAGATGGATCAGGAATGAAACCTGGTCTTTGGGTGATAAGTTAATTTCATTGTATGGGTATACTGTGTATACACATACAATGACAATAAAGTTGTTATTATTATTATTATTATTATTATTATTATTATTATTATTATTATTATTAGTTAATCTTTAGTGAGATTCACAGCCTTTGAGGCTGGTTAATAGCTTAGCATCTCGAGTCCTAACCAAGGACCTAGGAACCGTTAAGGTATCGTCGGAGGATGTAAGCTGTTCCGAGTAAGGTGGTTTTTTGTAGAGTCAAAATGTTCAAGTCCGGCAAATTAGAATTTCTAAATAGCGGGGTAGCCCTTTGGGTATTGCTCCGAGGGCTCCAATTACAATCGGGACAACACACGATTTCTTTTTCCCCACAGTCGCTCAACTTCAATTTGCAAATCCCGGTACTTTGTGATTTTTTTCTTGCTGCTTATCTTCAATCCGTGCATCACCAGGTATTGCAATGTCAATGAACCATACTTTTTTCTTTTCAACTATTGTTATGTCAGGTGTGTTGTGGACCAAGTGCCTGTCAGTCTGAATCCTAAAGTCCCACAAGATCTTGAGTTTCTCATTCTCTAAAACTTTCTCAACCTGATGTTCCCAGTGGTTTTTGCTGTACTCAAATCCAAACTTCTGGCACAATTTCCAGTGAATGATCTTAGCAACACGGTCATGGCGTTTATTATTTATTTATTTATTTATTATTATTATTATTATTATTATTATTATTATTATTATTATTATTATTAGGCAGGGGTTGGACTAGATGACCTACAAGGTCCCTTCCAACTCTGTTATTCTGTTCTGTTAATGTGACCTCATCATAGAATCATAGGGCTGGAAGGGATCGTGGATGGCTCCTAGTCAAACCTGCTGCCCAAAGCAGGAGACATTGTACCATCCCAACAAATGGTTGTCCAATCTTTTCTTGAAAACCTCCAGCAGTGGAGTACCCACCACTCCAGAGAGTAAATGTTCCATTGATTAATTGTTCTCACTGTCAAGAAATGTCTGCTTAATTCTAGATTGGATCACCCTCTGGCGAGCTTCTCCCCATTACTTCTTGTCCTGCTCTCAGGTGCTTTGGAGAATCAGTCAATCCTCTGTGACAGCCCCTCAAATATTGGAAGAGTGCTATCGTATCACCCCTAGTTCTTCTCTTCTTTAGAGTAGGTATGCCTAATTCCCTCAATTGTTCATCATGCCATTTAGCCTCCAGAATCTTTATCATCTTTCTTGCTCTCCTCTGCACTCTTTCTAGGGTCTCGATATCCCTTTTGTTATCATGGTGACCAAAACTGGATGCAGTATTCCAAGTGTGGCCTCACTAATGCAGTCCACCTAAATCCGTGCTAGAAAGGAGGGGAGGAGGAGAAGAAGGAGGAGGAAGAGAAGGATTGTGAGGAGCTTGGTGCTCTCTGAGCTTGGTTGTTTTCTTGCAGAGGTTTTATGACCCTGCTAGAAAGGGGAGGAGGAGGAGGAGGAGGAGGAGGAGGAGGAGGTGGAGGTGGAGGATGAAGATGACTGTAGGGTCCTAGGTGCTCTCTGAGCTTGGTTGTTTTCTTGCAGATGTTTCGTGACCCAACTAGGTAATGTCATCAGTGCTAGAAGAGTTAGGCTTAGAGGTAGGGTTAGACTGGTTGGGTTGTGAAACATCTGCAAGAAAACCACCAAGCTCAGTAAGCACCAAGGACCCCACAGTTGTCCTCCTCCTCCTCCTCCTCCTCCTCCTCCTCCTCCTCCTCCTCCTCCTCCTCCTCCTGATATTACTTGGTTGGGTAATGAAATGTCTGCAAGGAAACAGCGAAGCTCATAGAGCACCAAGGACCTCGCAGTCCTCCTCCTCCCTCTTCCTCTTCTTCCCCTCCACTCCCCAAGCCCCACTCCATTCTAGCCTTGATGATGTTACCTAGTTGGGTCATGAGACGCCTGCAAGAAAACCACCAAGCTCAGAGGGCACCAAGGACCCCACAGTTCAAACCTGGACTACAAATGTTCTCTTCTATTGGTCTTCATTAATTAAATTTCTACACTGGCTATCTGACACTGGGCGGTTTACAACAATGTAATAAAACAATATAACACATAATAAAAATACAGATTAAAAATATTGAAAATAAGATATGACACACAGTACTTGGAAGGTTGCATGTGGGAGCTGTCCAGGGTCCTGAATTCGGAGAACGAACTCGCCTACCTCGCACCCGGGAGCTGTCCAAGGTCCTGACGTTAGAAACATTTGTCTAGTTTTTTTCTGGCCAGGCGGACCTTGAATGTGAGTAGAGTCCCCTGTTGTTTCTGGCTGCAGTGAAGAAGATTCTAGGTACACTGTGCACAAAACAAACGACCTTGGTGGGCAAAAAGAAACGTTTCTCAATGTATTGTCTATGGAGATTCTCCGTCATCCAGGTCACAGTTGTCCCAAAGGTGCTTTTTCCAAAGGCAACTGGACTTCCTGGTTTCTTTCTTTGAAGACGTTTCGCTTCTCATCCAAGGAGCTGAAGAAGAAGATGAGAAGCAAAAGAGAAAGAAAAAGAAATACCTTACTGTATTTCTTTCTTTTTTTTTTTATTGCAAAAGTTTTACAATTACATTTTCACCCCTTTTTTTCACCCCCCCACCTCCCTCCCCAAACTTCCCGTCCTCCCTAACCCTCCCTAACCCTCCCCCCCAGACTTCCCTATTATGTACTCATAACTAATAACACTGATATATAAACCTGAACCCATCCCTCCCCCTATATAATTTTTCCTCTTTGTCTCTTTACATTAAGATATTTCTAATACATTATTTTCAAATAAAAGCTATTTGATACTTTCTAGTTTGGTATTTGTTCTGAACATATTCTATCCACCTTTTCCATTCCCATTCATAAGTCTCTTGTGAACAATCTTTTAAATATGCTGAGATCTTCGCCATCTCTGCAAAACTTGCCATCTTCAAAGTCCATTCCTCGATAGTAGGCAAAACTTCATTCTTCCAATATTTACCTATCAACAATCTTGCTGCTGTTATCATATACAATATTAGTTTTATTTCACCCCGTGTAAAACCCTTAACTATACCCAATAAAAACAATTGTGGAGAAAATTGAATTTTTTTCTTCAAAACATTCTGCATGACCCACCATATTTTTATCCAAAAAGCCTTAACTTTCCTACAGGTCCACCAAACATGATAATACGTAGCATCCAAACATTCGCATCTCCAACATTTTGGCTGAACATTAGGGTACATACATGACAACTTTTTAGGATCTAAATGCCATCTATAAAACATTTTATAAAAATTTTCCCTCAGATTCTGCGACTGTGTAAATTTAACATTCTGAACCCAAATTTTTTCCCATGTTTCCAACATCACTGGTTCTTCAAAATTTTGTGCCCACTTAATCATACAATCTTTAACTAATTCAGTTTCTGAATCCCTTTCTAGCAAAACATTATAAAGCCTTTTGATATGCATTGGACCTTTCTGTCTTATATGTCTAACCAATTCTTCCTCATGCAACATAATACCAGTTTTTTGGTCCTCTTTCCATCTCAATTGTAATTGATTATATTGTAACCAGGTTAAATTAATCCCTTCGTCCAACAGTGTCTGCAATGTCTTCAGCTGCCATCTGCCCGCATCTGTAAAAAGAACCTCTTTGTATAAAAACCCCCCGAGTGACATTATATTTGTATTCCACAAGGTATGACCAAGATCCAGCCATAGCGGTATTTTATAATCCCATTTGAGTCGGTGCTTCTTCCAAACTCTCATCAAAGAGTCTCTAAGTATATGACTTTTAAATACTTTATCAACTTTGTCATCATAAAATAGGTAGGCATGCCATCCAAATTCAAGATCAAAACTTTCTGCATTCAATATTCCAGCCTTTTTACTTCCAAACCAATCACTTGTTAAAGTTAAAGCTGCTGCATCATAATATAACTGTAGGTTTGGAAGTTTAAGGCCTCCTCTTTCTGGAACATCTTGCATAATTTTAATTTCACTCTCGGCTTTTTCTCGTTCCAGACAAACTTGTTAAGTCCAGTTTGCCAAACTTTCAGTTGTTTATCACTTTTAAGCACCGGAATCATTTGAAACAAAAACAGAAATCTTGGCAAAATGTTCATCTTAACTGCTGCTATTCTTCCAAGTAAAGACAGTTGCAGCTTTTTCCAAGTCTCCATGTCTTTCTGGACCTCTCGCCACAACACCTCATAGTTATTTTGAAACAATTTCATGTTTGATTCTGCAACCTGAACTCCAAGATATTTTACCTTAGGTACAATTTCAAAACCTGCCCTCCTTTCAAGCTCATGTTTACGATCTTGGAGACACTTACTGTATTTCGATCAAGTCCTTATGGCAAAATGAGCGTATATTATGTTCCCCCTCTGTTAATTCTTACAAGGAGATAGCAGAGGCAACATTTATTTATTTATTATTTATTTTGTTTCCTGCCTTTATTATTTTACAAATAACTCAAAGCAGCAAACATATCCAACAGACCTTTCTCCTCCTATTTTCTCCACAGCGATCCAGATTCAGCATGCCATAGCTGGGTTAATAAAAGTATATATGAGCCTTGGTGGCGCAGCAGACTAAAGCACTGTTAAGTAACACCAGCTGCCTGCAATTACTGCAAGTTCAAATCTCACCAGGCTCAAGGTTGACTCAGCCTTCCATCCTTCCGAGGTAGGTAAAATGAGGACCCGATTGTGGGGGCAATAAGCTGACTTTGTATAAAAAAGAACACCGCATGGGGGGGCCGAAAGCCCTACTAAGCAGGTATATACAAAAGTATGAAGGCTGTTGTTTAACGCATTGTAAGCCACCCTGAGTCTCCAGAGAAGGGCGGCATATAAATCGAACCAATAAATAAATAAAAAAATATTGTTGTGTTGGCTACACAAGTTCTGCTCAAGCAAATGAACTACAGTAGAATTGCTGGATTCACACATTGTGTCCCTCTGAATCTACATACTGACAAACTCCTAAGCCTTATTTTTACCTGGCATAGCAGTTGGCAAGGATTTACTCAGCAGATTTTCATGACCAACCAATGATTTGAAGCTAGGTTCTGATGATGAGGACGAGGATGATGGTGATGAGGATGAGGATGTCCATTCAGTCATGTTCAACTCTTGGTGATTGTTTTGGCCAGGTCTCTCCATGTCTTCCAATCTTGCACTATTTCTTTGAGTTTTTCTATGCTCTGGGGGGTGTCAGCTTTGATCTACTATACCCCTTTTTAGAGTGAAGGAATCTGTTGTATATTGTTATGTCATGGAGGGAGGGAGGGAGGAAGGAAGGAAGAAAATGAGGAAAGAAAAAAAGGAAGTGAAGGAAGGAGGAAGGCAGAATGGAAAGGAGGAATGAGGCAGGAAGGCAGGAAAGAAGGCAGGAAGGAAGAAGTTAAGAGAGAGAGGGAGGCAGGAAAAAGAAAGGGAAGGAGGGAGGGAGGAAGGCAGGCAGGCAGGAAGGAAGGAAGGAAGGAAGGAGACTGGAAGGCAGGAACAAAGGCAGGAATGAATTAAAAGAGAGAGGGAGGAATAATGACAGGAAGGAAGGAAGGAAGGAAGGAAGGAAGGAAGGAAGGAAGGAAGGAAGGAAGGAAGGAGGAATGAGTTTCTATTCCAAGATCACTCAGATAAATGCTTTTCATCTCCTTCTGCTTCAGACTGTTCTACTTTTTCAATCACCCCCATCCTCACTGAAAAATTAATCTATCCCATCTATTGGGGACTTATTCTCCCTGATACTTTGACCAATTCTGAATGTATGTTATCCTAAGCCAATCACGGCATCGTGCTCACACACCTGTGAGCCTAGCTCTGTTCACCTGCCTTTCCTTTTCGAAATCGGAATATTTTGTTTAAGCTACTGAAATTGCTTCGGGGTTGATGGGGGGGGGGGTAGACCTTTTCAGCGGAGCGTTAGGAAAACAGGGTTCATATTCCGATGTTATGGAAGAAATAAATGGGGATCCCACTTCAGTGCCACAGAAACTTACCACCCTTATGATCCGCCCTCGGCCCGTCACTCAGAGTTTCCAACCTTGGTAGGCGACACATCGATAAAGCCTTAATAAGTCATTGGCATGTTGTGCTGAGGGTCTAGTCTTTATTTCTTGGGTGGGGGCAAGGCGAGCATGGGCCTCCCCCTCCCAGAATCCCGGGAACTAAACCATCTTAACAAGCTGGAGCGTCTGGCACAGGCAGCCCGACAACCTGCAGGGTGGTCCAAGGAACTGCCATTGATTCCATGGCTAATTGGGGTCTCACCTTGGTCTCTTGCTGCCAATCATCACCCAGCAGGGGGCCGAAGCACCGAGGGCTGCAGTCAAGGCTGGGAAGCATCACATGGGTGCAGGTGAGACTCGGCCTCGGCAGTGTTCATTAGAGGGTCAGGGTCAGCGGGGACCCCCGGGGTGGAAGGCTGGATGGAGAAGGCCACCTGCCATCTCCTGAGCATTAATCAAAACTGATCCATGGGTTTCCAGCAGGGTATCTAATTGTCTGAAGTGCAGGGGTGGCAGGAGGCAGGGAAAGAGAGTGAGACATTTAAGAAAGGGGGGAGGGATATATAAGTGGTAGAGGGAAGGTCCTTGGGGATTATCAAGTCTCTGTCAACGGTCTGACTAGCGAACCCAAAAGAAGTAAACGCTCTTGGGAGTTCCAAAGGTGCTTTTTTTCCAAGAGGCAACTGGACTTTCTGGTTTTTCTTTGAAGACGTTTCGCTTCTCATCCAAAAAGCTTCTTCAGCTCTGACTGGATGGGGGTGGGTGGGTGGAATGGAAGGATTCTTTGAGGACTCAGTGGCCTCAACGACCCTCTAAAAAGGATGCAAATGACCAGTTGTTTGCAAGGAACATAAATCCTTCCATTCTCTACCCTCCAGTCGGAGCTGAAGAAGCTTCTTGGATGAGAAGCGAAACGTCTTCAAAGAAAAACCAGGAAGTCCAAGTTGCCTCTTGAAAAAAGCACCTTTGGGACAGGCATGATCTGGATGACGGAGAATCTCCATAAACACTCTCGGGAGTTTTGAATCTCCCAAAGTATAACTTTATTGGATGCACCATCTCAGAACTGCAGAAGCAAAACCAGCTCTGATTTTCCCGTGCAAAAGCTTGCTTCGTTAAACGGTAAATTTCCTTTCTCTCCACTCCTGGGTGTTCACATTGTCCGATTGTAAAACTTCCTTTTGTTATGGGAACAGTCCATGTCTCCGTCTAACACCTGCAGCAGTGACCTTGGTGTGGTTCAAGCTATTACGGTCCGTAGAGGAAGGTTTAGCATTCCATTCAACCCCTCCTTCCTTCGGCTTGAATAGCCAGCTGAAGAGCGCTAGAAGCTCAGAAGAAGTCAAGCAATTCAATCTTGACAGGGCCGTTATCGATGCTTCGGAGAGGATACAGGGACTCAATATCCCTTTGATCCAGGTCTGGCAAGGGTGAAGCTAAGAGATTTGGGGTCGGGGGGGGATTACACTGGAGTCCAGATGCCAGTGATCAGTTCCCAGTCTTGGTTCTCCAAGTGTAAAATAGCAGTCTTTCAATATTTGAGGGGCTGCCACATAGAAGAGAGGGTCGGTCTATTCTCCAAAGCCCCTGAAGGCAGGAAAAGAAGCAACTGATGGAAACTAGTCAAGAGCCTTGGTAGTACAGTGGTCTAAATCACCCTGTTATTAAGACCAGCTGCCTGCAATTACTGCAGGTTCGAATCTCGCCAAGGCTCAAGGTTGACTCAGCCTTCCATCCTTTCTAAGGTAGGTGAAATGAGGACCCAGATTGTGGGGGCAATAAGCTGACTTTGTATAAATATACAAAAGGATGAAGGCTATTGCTTAACGCATTGTAAGCCGCCCTGAGTCTCCGGAGAAGGGCGGCATATAAATCAAATTAAAAAAAAAAAAAAGGAGAGGAGCAACCTAGAATTAAGGAGAAATTTCCTGACACTCAGAACGAGGGAAGCAGCTTATCTTCAGAAGTTGTGGGTGCTCCATCACTAGGGGGTTTTAAGAAGTGATTGGACAGCCAACTGTCTGGAATGGTATAAGGCCGTGATGGCGAACTTATGGTACGTGTGCCACAGGTGGCACGTGGAGCCATATCGGTGGGCACACGAGCTCAGCTCCAGTGCACATGTGCGCGCTGGCCAGCTGATTTTTGGGTCTTCTGGGCCCACCAGAAGTTGGGAAATGGGCCGTTTCCAGCCTCCAGAGGGCCTCCGGGGGAGTTAGGGAAGGCTGTTTTCGCCCTCCCCAGATTCCCAGAAAGGCTATGGAGCCTGGGGAGAGCGAAAAATGGGCCTACTGGGTCCACCGTGCCATCGCGTGCCAAAAGCAGGGAGAGCACGGGGGGGTGCACACGCATGTGCATGGGGTGGTGAGGCACATAGAATTATGGGTGTGGGCACTCACACATGTGACCCCCCCCTGCGCTCCCCCCACTTTTGGCACGCAATGGCAAAAAGGTTAGTCACCACTGGTATAAGGTGTCCTGCTTGAGCAGAGGGCTGGACTAGAAGACCTCCAAATTCCATTACAGCTCCATTCTGATTCTGATTCAATATGTACCTTAGTTCTTAGTTGTTTTTTTTTGTTGTTTTTTTAATTTGATTTATATGCCGCCCTTCTCCGAAGACTCAGGGCGGCTTACAATGTGCTCAGCAATAGCCTTCATCCTTTGGTATATTTATACAATACAAAGTTTTATCCAATCCCTATTAATTTTATTGTATTCAAGGTGTTTAATGTTTCTTTATTCTTGCTTTTATTGCAACATGACACTCAAGAGCCGCCCCAGATTGTCCGTTGGGCAGCAGATCCATTTAATTAAGAAATAAATATAAGCCGGTGTGGCTGGCAGGTGAATTTCTGGGGGAGTTCACATGCCAGAGAGAAGCTAGAGGGAGCCTGTGGCCAAAGGGATTGCCAGAATATTCAACCGGCACAGATATTGGCTGTAAGGCAGCCCCGTCCTGGCATCCGCCTCCTGCGTGGGCTGCCGAGTGGGGTTTTGGAGAGAAGGGCCGGCAGCTGCGATGGATGATTCTCCCAAGGCGATTCCCTCCTTATATCAGAGGGGTTTTTTTTTTTTTTTTTTTGGCTAGCCTTGCCATTTTTAATTGTCGCTCTTTGTTGAACAAAGCTTTTATTTATCCTTTCTTTTCTTTTTCTGGCGATGGCATCTCTTTCAATAAAAGTATCGACTGCCCAGAACAAAAGCGAGGCCGCCTTTATCCGTCTTCCTTTCTGATTCTTCTCCGGCTCCCTTGTCGAAGGAAACTTCGCTAATTACGGGAGAAGTTTTGGGGTCAGAGTCTCAAAACTTTAGAGCACTTCAGAGGCCCTTTCGGCCTCCGATTATCCGCTTCGGGCATGATCTGTTTTGCTACCCAGCGACTGAAATGGAATGATTTCATCCGTAAGGCCACACTTGGAGTACTGCATCCAGTTTTCGTCACATTACACACACAGACACACACACACGCACACAAAGATATTGAATTTTGGAAAAAGTGCAGAGAAGAGCAACGGAGATGATTAAAGGCCTGGAGACTAAAACATGTGAGGAACGGCTGCAGGATTTGTGTATGGCTAGTCTAGAGAAATAAGGGATGTGGTGGCTCAGTGGCTATGATGCTGAGCTTGTCGATCAAAAGGTCGGCAGTTCAGTGGTTCGAATCCCTAGTGCTGCATAATGGGGTGAGCTCCTGTGACTTGTCCCAGCTTCTGCCAACCTAGCAGTTCGAAAGCACGTAAAAAATGCAAGTGGAAAAATAAGGACTATCTTTGGTGGGAAGGTAACAGTGTTCCGTGCGCCTTTGGCATTGAGTCATGCTGGCCACATGACCACAGAGACGTCTTCGGATAGTGCTGTCTCTTCGGCTTTGAAACAGAGATGAGCACTGCTCCCTAGAGCCAGGAACAACTAACACATATGTGTGAGGGGAACCTTTACCTTTACTTTTAGTCTAGAGAAAACAGGGACTAGGGGATACACGACAGCAGTATTCCAGTATTTGAGGGGCTGCCCGAAAGAGTGGGGGGTATCAAGCTATTCTCCAAAGCCCCTGAGGGCAGGACAAGAAGCAACGGGTGGAAACTAATCAAGGAGAGAAGCAACGTAGAACTAAGGAGGAATTTCCTGACAGTGAGAACAATTAACCAGTGGAACAGCTTGCATTTCAGACATTGCCTTCAGATTCACTTAACTGCTGGGTTACTAACAACTGCAGCGCTTCACTTAATGACGGTGGCAAGAAAGGTCATAGAATGGGGCAGAACTCGCACCCCAAATGTCTCACTTAGCAACAGGGGCTCAATTGTGGTCATTAAGTTGAGAACAGGTCAAACTATCTTTTGGGGGGGGTTTCATTTTTTTTGCATGACGCCTCAGGTTTTAGGCTCTCTGCGTCAATCGGGAACGTTTTTTTTAATTAATCCAAGCCGATCTTTTCCCCCCTAAAGTCAACTTTGTAATTAGGAGCAACGGGTTGGAAGCCCCAGTGACTGCAGTTGCATTCATTAGCTTTCCCTGTTTATTAATTAGTGTCACCTATGACAATCGATGGGATAGATTGGGGCTGGCGGGGGAGGGGGGCGTGGGTGGGGAGGGGGGAAAGCTCACAGCGGGCTCAGCGATAAGAGTTCAAAAGCCGCCGCTGCGGGTCCAGTTACTTACAATCGCTATATCTATCTTTGTTTTAAAGTAGGTTTGAGCAACTCCTGGCTGGAGAAATGAAGGGCCCATTGATCTATCGGGCCGAGCAAAGGCCGCTGCTCAGGAATGCAAATCAACATTGATTGGCTTTAACTTTTTAGCGTTGGGCTTTGAGAGGGGTGGGGGGTGGTCCCTGCCTCCACTTCCAAGAGCTGGGTGGGGGCAGGGAGGGGTGGGTTTGAGTGGGGGGCAGGTCATCCTATTGCCGGTTTCCCCGTCTGCCACAGGGGCGTCTTCGTTAAGCTATTTTGAGGGATTTCAGAATAACAGGGTTGGAAGGGAGCTTGGAGGTCTTCTAGTCCAACCTTCTGAACAAGCAGAAGACCCTATTCCCCATTTCAAGACTGGACTGGTTGTCCAGTCTCTTCTTAAAAACCTCCAGTGATGGAGCACCCATAACTTCTGGAGGCAAGTCGTTCCAAGGATGAATTGTTCTCAGGGTCAGGAAATTTCTCCTTAGTTCCAGGTTGTTTCTCTCCTTCATTAGTTCCCATCCGCTGCTTCTCCTTCTGCTTTCAGGGGCTTTGCAGAATAGGTTGACTCCCTCTTCTTTGGGGCAGCCCTTCAAATACTGGAAGACTGCTCTCAGGTCTCGCCTGGTCCTGGAAGGGACCTCGGAGGTCTTCTAGTCCAACTCCCGGCTCAAGCCAGAACCCCTATACTATTTCAGACAAATGGTTATCCAAACTCTTCTTGAAAAGCTCCAGTGTTGGAGCACCCACAACTTCTGGAGGGAAGTCCTTTCACTGGTTAATTGTTTTCAGTGTCAGGAAATTTATCCTAAGTTCTAGGTTGCTTCTCTCCTTGATTAGTTTCCATCCGTTGCTTCTTGTTCTGCTTTCAGGTGTCCTCCAAGAGGATCTGGCCTCTACTTGCTCCTTCAGATCTTCCAGGGGTGCAGCCATCTTTGTAGAAGAGACACCACTCTAGCTGTCCTCTTTCTGCTGGTTGCCTTCTTCTTCTCCTTCTTCTATCCTTCCCAGCCTTGTAGACTTCCCAGAGTGTGAGGTCACACCTGCTACTACCTTGGAAGCAGGGGTGAAATTGCTAATGGTTCAGAACGGTTCGGGCGAACTGGTAGCGGAGATTGGGGCTGGTTTGCCAAACCCATTATGATTGCTGGCTGGCAATGTCCCCGAACCGGTGTGCGGCCCACAGCCCTGCCATACTTGCCTGTCTTTCATGTGGCCTTCCCGGCATCCCTGTGGCCAACTAGGAAAAGCAGGCCACTGGAAGGCCACGTGGTAGGCAGGCAAGCATGGCAGAGCTCCGGGGAAGGGAGCTAGCAGCCTACTCCCTTCCCCACAGCCCTGCCATGCTTACCTGCCTTCCATGCTGCCTTCATTCTGGTCCCCAATGCCCACTTGCCTTCTAAGGTCAGTGTCCAGTCCAGCCCGGCCAGTGGGTGGGCAGGCAGCCCTTGCTCCAGGGCTGAGAGGGGCGGCGCTGCCATGGTGGTGCTCTGAGAGGGCCAACTGATGTCCTGGATAGTGCCGCACGTGCGGTGCCCACCCGAAGCACCGCTGCCACTGTTCGCTTTCGTTTCACAGCGGGAGAAGGAAGAAAGCAAGCGGCAGCACTGCAGTGGTGCTCGATAAGTGTCACGAGTGTTTCCAGGATTGCTGTGGCTATCTGCCTACTCACAAACAGTATGGTTTTAATCAAGCCATCTCCTGTTGGCAATTACCTACAAGCCTTCCCCGCCCTAGTTAATTGCAGGTTAACTCCCTATATAAGCAAGGACCTTTTGCTTGCTACTTGGGCCTAGTCTTCTAGGCCTAAATGCACAGCTCCTGCAGGAAGCTCGGTGCAACGCCGCAGATGGGAGAAGAATGCAGATAAGGACTCCAGACGCCGTTGCAGAGAGACTCCCACGGATGCTTGCCTTTTGCTGTTTTGAAGCACGCAAGCTATCATTGGGACTGTTGCTGGACCTTTTTCCTCCCACAAGCTTCAAGCAATGTTTGCTTTTTGAACTGTTTTAGCTGTGAAGTTTGTGCTGCCCCTACCTTGATGATGTATCGACGCCGAAGCTGCTTACCTTCATGCTAGCTTTATTCTCTTGTGAGCTGTTTCGGTATTGTGGAGAGGGATCTAGGGAGATAGCCTTGCTTCACATACCCAGATAAGACTTTGTTTTTAATGTGCTTTCTTAAAGACATAGTGCTTTTTAAATGTTTTAAAGTAAATTATATTTTTACACAAGACGCCTCTGTCAGAATCATTTCAGTCTCAGTGTGTTTACTCATGAGCTGGTTCACGGTCCGGGGTACCCCTCAACCCCATTTCGTCACAATAAGGCAGGCAGACATCCAGCAACTGCTGCATATGCACCCGCCCCTTTTCTGCAAAGGCAGATCCCCCCACCCCCACCCCGCAGGGCGATCCAAAAAGAGGAAGGGAATGGTGCCAGAAAGGCCATTTGCGGATGATCTGGTTGTTACCCTAACACAGCCGATGGAATCAATAATTCAGATGAAAGACATTATAGAAGAATATGGTACGGTGTCAGGATTTAGATTGAATCAGAAAAAAACCCAAGATGATAGTTAAAAATATGACAGTTGATCAAAAGAAGGAACTGGAAAGGAAGGCAGGCTTTGAAATAGTATCAAAAGTGAGATATCTAGGAGTTCAAGCTGCAGATTCAAATATAAAACTGTTTCAAAATAATTACGAGGTGTTGTGGCAAAAGGTACAAAAGGATATGGAAACCTGGAAAAAACTGATCCTAAGAAATTGTCATGTATGTATCCTAATGTGCAACCGAAGTGTTGGAGATGTGATTGTTTAGATGCTACGTATTATCATATATGGTGGACATGCAAGAAAGTGAAGGCTTTTTGGATAAAAATTTGGTGGGTTATGCAAAATGTTTTAAAGAAAAAAAATTCAAATTTCTCCTCATTTGTTCTTATTGGGTATAGTTAAGGGTTTTTCAGTGGGTGAAACAAAATTGATATTGTATATGGTGACAGCAGCTAGGTTACTGATTGGTCAATATTGGAAAAGGGTTGATGTGCCTACAATTCAAGAATGGACCTTGAAGATGGCCAGTTTCGCAGAAATGGCGAAGATATCAGCATACTTAAAAGATCGGGCCAAGAGAGTTATGTATGGGAGTGGAAGAATTGGATAGATTATGTGCAGAATAAATACCAAACCAGGAAGTACCAGATAGTTTTTAGCTACCATAAATGTTGTGTAGAAATGTATAGTTTATAGGGGGCGAAATAGTTTATTGTGATGTAAAAATTTATAGTGCATAGGGAGGGGAATAGAGGGGTGGTAAAGTATGACATGATACAATGTGGATGGATTTCACCTTGGGGAAGTCATGGGGAGGGAGGGGTTGGGGGGGTTGGGGAGGGAGGGGGGGGGAAATGGGGGAAAAATTTGTTGTTTGTAAAACTTTTTCAATAAAAAAAAAAAGAAAAATAAACAGTCTTTACTTGTAGTAAAAAACAAACTTGGCTTCTCAAAACAAAGAGAACACTTCTTCAAACAATCATGGTTCAAGACAAAACATAGTTTGCTCACAATTCCAGTTCTCTTCAGTAACACAGACACAGTTCCTTCCAGCAGTTCAACCTTCAATAGCAGGAGCAGAAGTGAATGAACGTCCTGCCTTCTTTTATGTCTGCTTAGCACAGCCAATTAGTCATCTTTGTAGCAGTTAAAGGTACAGAACATAGTTTTCTATATATTATCTACCCAACCGTAGGATAAGCAACATGGAGGATTGGGGGAGGGGAATTCGTGGCCCTCCGGGATGGAGAGCGGGGCAAGAGAAGGCTCCGAGGTTCGCTTGGGCAGTCAAGCCAGATGGCGGAGGAAAACTCATAGCGTTGGGGGCTTCAGAAGGGCAGAATGGGCTTCAGAATGTGCAGCTCCTGGCTCTAAGAGTGAGTGACGTGAGTGACGTGAAGTTGGCCACGCCCACCAAGCCAAGGAGAGGATACAGCTGACTCACCCATTCCAGGAGAACCTCGAGAACGTCTTGCATCATAAAGATGTTTCCAACTTCCGGGTGATACAGCAGCTGAGGAAGAAGAGTGGAGATACGGAGCATTAGCCAAGCCAAGGAAGAGAATTTCCCTGAGAGCCTCTACTAAAGATGCCACTTTCAGCCATTACGGGGAGAGAAAAAGAAAATACAGTCCTCGTCTAGTGACCCCTGAAAGTCACAATGGCACTGACAAAAGGGACATGTCCATTTTTCAGACTTAGGACCATTGTAGCATCCTAATGGTCATGTGATCAAAATTTGGGTACTTGCCGGTCCATATTTATGACGGTTGCAGTGTTTCGAGGTTACATGATCCCTTTTGTGACCGTCTGATAAGCCAAGTCAATGGGGAAACCAGATTAACTAATTCACCAGATTGACTATTGTAAGAACTGCACTGCAGCGATTCACTTAACAACTGTGGCAAAGAAGGTCGAACAATGAGGCAAAACTTGCTTAAGAACTGTTTCGTTTAGCAACAGAAATTTGGGGCTCAGTTGTGGTCGTAAACCGAGGACAACTTTTAGACGGAAATCACTGAAAGATCTGGTTTATCCTAAGTATTCGACCACGGCATTGGCTTAAGGACTGCTGAAATCACTTAGTGACCACTGGAGGTTCTATGACGGTCATATGTCGCGGACTACAGTATGGCATTAGGTAATGTAAATGAGAGTTGTAAGAATACAAAACTGCCTATAATACAAAGAGTAAAAAGAAATTGTGGTCATTGAGCCTTCCTTCCTTCCTTCCTTCCTTCCTTCCTTCCTTCCTTCCTTCCTTCCTTCCTTCCTTCCTTCCCTCCCTCCCTTCTTTTCCCTCCCCCCCTCCCTCCCCCCCAACAACTTCTGGAGGGAAGCCCTCCCACCGATTAACAGACTAGCAGAAGACCTTGGAGACCCCCTGCTCAAGCAGCAGATCCTCTACAACAGGCACCCTCAAACTACGGCCCACGGGCAAAGAATACGGCCCGCGGAGTGGTGTGATTAAGCCCCGCCCCTTGCCCCACCCCTCACTGCCTTATCTTCCAGGGAGCCAGCTGCAAGGCCAGCTGAGGGCCATCTGAGGGCTGATCTCACCGGTGCAGCCTTGAGAAGCAGCTGTGGGCTTGTAAAGTACTGCTTTAAATTAAAAGACTTTGAAAACAATTTAAACGGGGGCTTAGAAGGAGAAAGGCAAAAAAAATGAATTGGCCCCCTGTTTAAAACGTTTGAGGACCCCTGCTCTACAACGTCAGACAAACGGCTGTCCAGAATATTGGGGTGCATCCCAAGGTCTCCTCACCTCCGAGAAGAAAACCTTCCCGATGGTCTTCTCTCTTAGATCGGAACGGGGCAGGTAGGTGTTGGCCTCTCTGAACATCACCTTCAGCTCACGTTTAGAGAAGCTGAATAAGTTCCCAAAAGAGCAAATACGGAGAGCTCAGACGAGATCTGCTGGTTAGGGAGAAGAAAATCACCAAGCTAGAGAAATCATGATCTGAATTCAACTACTCAATGAATTACTCCATTTAGAGAATTTCTCAACCTCCCTCTCACCTCCCACTCTCTTTTTCACTCTCCCCTTCCCTCCCTCTCTTCTCCTCTAACCTTTCCTCTCTCTCACTTTTGTCTTCTGGGTCTCCCTCCCTCCCTCTTTCTCTCCCTCTCCCCTCCCTCTCCTCTCTCTCTCACACACCCCTTCTCTCTCTCCCCCCTCCTCCCTCCCTCTCTCCCCCATCTCTCTATTTCTCTTTCTTCTCCATCTCTCTCTCTCTCTCTTTCTCCCATAAAGAAGGCCTGGGTACCATCTGCAGAATTCTAATTTTATCAAAAATACTTAGAAAGTTCAGCAACAACTGTGTTGTGCTGATCTGAAACAGTGGGTAAGCTTGCGGATGATCCTTGAGCCCTTCTAGAGAGCTGGAGAAGTGCCAGAGGAGGTGGAAGAGAAGGAAGGTTGCCCCTCTCTTCAGCTTCACCAAACCAGGTGTCCGCCTAGAAAATCTACAACACCCCACAGCCTATCTAGCAAAATGCCCTAGATTGGTCATCTAGATTGGTGTTGCTTGATCTCAGACACTTTAAGATGTGTGGACTTCAACTCTGCTGGCCTGAGAACTCCAGGAGGAGCTGCTAAGATTGAACAACTCTGGTCTAGATCAGGATTTCTCAACCTTGGCAACTTTAAGAGGGGAGGACTTCAACTCCCAGAACTCTCCAGCCAGCATACTGGAGTTGGGGTCCCCATCTTTGGGGCAACCATGACCTGGATGATTGATCATCTCCATGGACATTGAACTGGGAATAGGTGGGCTCTGAACTTGTGTGTTCTCCTTCAAGAAGCTTCTGCATGGCTATTCTGCTATTGGAGGGACTAACCTGTCTCTCTTCCTTCGTAGGACGACATCGAACTGAGGAATACCTCCATCACCATTTTCGGCATGCTCCTGAAAGGACTGAAGGAGATACGGAACAGTAATATGGCCGAAAACATCCTGAACAGCCTTGTTCCTCTAGTCATACTACTGTCAAATGATCGGACGAAAGAGGTGAGTTGAAGGGCTGCGTAATCTGAGCTCCTGCTCTGATCATGCTACCTTCACAGAGACCACTCTGTACCCCCATCTTCACTCAGAGCAACGTGGTTGTACCACATAGACACTCTGGAGAATGCAAAGAGATTCTGGACAATCCTGAAGTTGTGGAGTCCTTGGTGCTCCCTGAACGTGGTTGTTTCCTTGAAGACCTTTCATGACCCAACAGCATCTCCCCCTTTCCTCCCTCGGCCAGGTCTCCAGGAAGACCCTCGACTCCTGCGTGTCCTTTATGAACTGGGGGGGCTTTCCCAGCAACTTGTTTGACTATGAAATGTACACCAGTCTCCATAGCATGTACTCCAACATCTGCTACGTGGTTGTAAGTAGGAGCCAAGCTGGCCTGTTTTCTTCCAGATTAGAGTATACTAAGCGTTTATTTCTTTATTTTGTCCTGCCATTCTTATTTTTATAAAGAGTTCAAGATGGTGGGCATCCCTAATACTTCTTCTTTTCTTCACAACAGCCCTGTGAGGTGGGTTGCCCTGAGAGAGAGGGACTGCACCAAAGTCACCCAGTCGCCATCCTGACTAAGGCGGGACTAGAACTCACCAGCTCCTGGTTTGTTGCCTGATGCCTTAACCACTAGACTAAACTGACAAGAGGGATTCTTCTTGGATTTTTGCTCTCTCAGTACCAGCAGAAGTTCTATGTGCAACGGTTTTTCAGGCAGTTTCTCCCCTCTTTCTTAAGGGTATGGCTGCCGTTGTTAAGTTAGTCACATGGTTGTTAAGTGAATCTGGCTTCCTCCCGGATTTTGCTCATCCGAAGGTCGCAAAAAGTGATCTTTGACCCCCAAGACACTGTAAGCGTCACAAATACAAGTCAGTTTGCCAAGCATCCGGATTTTGATCTTGGGGATGTGGCAACGCTTGTAGGTGTGAGAATCAGTCGTAAGTCACTTTTTTCAGTGCCATTGTAACTTTGAATGGTCACTAAATGAACTGTTATAAGTCGAGGACTACCTGCCCTATATCCCTCTCTTGTATAGGCAACCCCACAGCAGTGTTTTTTTCTCTGGAAATATTTCCAGCTGGCCTCCCATTCTAGTATTAACTGGATTCAAGGCTGTTTAGGTTGTTTCCCAAGATGATGGTTGTTTGCACAGTCCTAGAACATAAAATAATACAGTTGGAAGGGACCCTAGAGGTCTTCTAGTCCAAGCCCCTGCTAAAGCAGGAGGCCCTCTTCCATTTCAGAGCAGTGGCTGTCCAATCTCTTCTTTAAGGCCTCCAGTGAGGCCTGGAGAGAAAAACATAGGAAGAACGGCTACCCCTCGTCCTTCTTTTTATTAGACAGACCCAATCCCTGCAACCATCCCGTAAAGTCCCAAAGCGACTCTTCCAAGTGGAAACCAATGAATTGCGCGTTTTTTTTCCTGAATCAGTCGATTTAGCCGTCTCTGTTAACCCCACCAACGTTTTCTTTTTATGCGCCTAGGCTGCTGCGCACAATACATGCAACCGGATGTGGTGACTTCCCTACAGATTGAAGAGGTTTTCATTGGTGAGTTTCAAAGTTCCCTCGCTTGAACTGGTGACTTGTTCTCCGGAAGCTCTTTCGCTGATGAGGGTTGGTTCTCACGGTTGATCCCGGAAATCATTTGTTTTCTGGATTCGTTTCAGGTCTCCGGGATCTGCAAGGCGATTGTGAAGCCTCGGTGACTCAGGCTGCAGCTGACTCAATGGAAGAAATCTTTCGGCAGTGTGGCCATCGGATCAATCCGGATCTTATTAGTAGTCAACTCCTCTCCAAGGTCATCAGGAGGATCTCCGAGACCAAGCAATAATAGTTTAATAGTTTCATAGTTTTCTTTATTGTCATGGCATCTCATAGAATGAAATTAAGTGCCATCCTCACTGTACTGTATATTATACTTTTTAAAAACCCTATGAAAATAAAAGAAAAACACACCTCTTTCACATTGGATGCAATTGAATTGAAAACCCCCTGATATTGTATTAATATTGCACTCTACATAGAATTGTATAGTTACTGCTCTGGGATAGAAGCAGTTTTTCAGCCTCTTTGTCCTTGTTTTTATTGTCCTGTACCGTCTGCCAGATGGTAATAGTTCAAAAAAAGGGGGTCCCAGAATGAAATGGGCCCTTAAGGATGTTTTGAACTTTCACCTGCCTTCCAGCTGGTCTTTGGGGAAAGCGAGGAAGCGCGAAGAGAATTCTTACATCGCGAAGGACCACGAAGGAATGTCGTGGAAACAAGACCTGGCAGGGAGATTGTGGAAACAGGCCCTGGAGATAGACAGAACAATTTAATGTCAGAGAGAGGAGAAGGTTCCACGAGAAGGTCACAGAGCCACAGGTGCTATTGGAGAAGGGTGGTAGCAACCATCAACCATCAACGATATCTGGAACATCTCCACTCTTGGTCATCTTCCAGCAGAAACAGGAACGCCTAGAGTAGGGCAGATGCAGAGAGCCAAACACTCCCATGGGGGGAGATCTAATGTCCTCCAAAAAGATGCTCATTATTATCCACATAGATGGAGCATTGAATAAAAGCCTCCAGGAAAACCTCTGGAGCCCAAAGGCGTCTTCCCATGGGCCCTGATCTCCTTTGGAAAGCATGCGACGTTTCTCAACTTAGTTTGTTAAGCCAGAAGGTGGCCGAGCACTGGTCCCCTCCTCATATCTGTTCCTGGCAGTCCTTTCAACTTTCAGCCCTGAATGAGCCCAGCCTTATAGGTTGTAAGTTGCACCGGTCATAAACCGGGTCACCCTGGGTCCGTGATCGATTTAATGACCTTTGAATGGATTAAGGGAGTTGTTCAAAAGTACAGATGTTGTAAATAATCATATATTCATCTGCCTCTCCTAGGGGAAATTGTTTCTAAGACTAGAATTAAAATGACCACAATTGAGCCCAAAATTCCTGTTGCTAAGTGAGACATTTTTAAGTGAGTTTTGTCCCATTTTACGAACCATTCTTGGCACCGTTGTTAAATGAATCGCTGCAGTTGTTAAATCAGCAACAAGGTTGTTAAGTGAATTGGCTTTGCTGGTCAGACGGTCGCAGAAGGGGATCACGTGACCCCGGGACACTGCAACCGTCATAAGTCCATGCCAGTTGCCAAGCATCTTGAGTTTTGATCATCTGACCGTGGGGATATTTCAAAATGGTCATCAGCCACTGTTTTTACTGTCTTCACTTCAAAGCGTCACTAAATGAATGGTTGTAAGTGGAGTACTGCCTGATATGTAACCCAGGTGGTCCTCAACCTACGACCACAATGGAGCCAAACATTTCTGTGCCTAAGTCAGATATTTGTTATGTGAGTTTTGCCTCATTTTACGACCTTTCCGGCCACTGAATCACTGCCCTTGTTAAATTAGTCATACCATCGTTAAGCGAATCCAGCTTCCCCATTGACTCGGCTTATCAGAAAGTGACGAAAGTTGATAGCATGACCCAGGGACACTGCGACCGTCGTAAATGTGAATCAGTGGCCAAGTGTCTGGATCTGGATCGCGTGACCGTGGGAAATGCTGTGGAAAACGATCGTAAGTCACTTTTTCTGTGCTGTTGTAACTTTGAATGGTCACTAAATGAACTGTTGTAAGTCGAGGACTACCTTACCCCAAGGCGGCCTGGGTTTCCTTTCTTTTCGTTCTCCACTTTCTGCCAAGTCTTTCCAAATTCTTCCAGCAGATGGTGACATAATCTTACGAGTCTTCCCTCAGCCAAGTTCTGTAAAAAAATAATAACCAGAATTTGGTTTTGGAATTTTGGAATTTTCTTATATATACCTTCTCTGAACTTTCTGAACATGTCCCGGTCAGTTTCTCAGCATGATCGGTTTTTCTTTGCCTCCTTCCAGGATTTCTTTCTTTCTTTTTCTTAAATCTACCTCTTCCCCTACTTCCTGGTTGTCAGTCTCTCATGCCCTGAAGACTTCCTGACCATGCTAGGATTTTAGAAGAGCAGAAAAAGGCAGATGGGTGCTTGTATCTGCTGAAAAAGAGACCACTTGGAAACCAAATTATATTTCAGAAAAACTGCTCGGAAGGGGAATGTTGGGAGTGCCTCCTAGGACAATTCCTACATCAGTTTAGGAGACATAATAGGAAGCGTGCCTTCAATTTCTCCCTAATTCCTTCTCTGTCGCTGCTAATGAAAGACAAAGAGAAGGAAATGAACGGTTAATGTCGATTAAATGAAGGCAAATCTATGCGTCCCAGGATAATGTCTATGGAGACTCTCAGTCATCCAAGTCATGGTTGTCCCAAAGGTGCCTTTTCAAGAGGCAATTGGACACTCTCGGTTTTTCTTTGAAGACGTTTTGCTTCTCATCCAAGAGAGCTGAAGAAGCTTCTTGGATGAGAAGCAAAATATCTTCAAAGGAAAACCAGAAAGTCGAGTTGCCTCTGGAAAAAGCAGCTTTGGGAGTCCCAGGATAATGTTGCAAGGTCCGATCTGGGTCAGTCTTCTCAGCTTTTGAGCTCATGCTGGAGCCCATCTTCAGGGAACTTCTCTCTACCGGAATATGGGCTATTCTACGCTTCATTTTTATGTGGTGCCTTCCTATTGAGTGTGTGTGGATGGCCGGCAATTGGCTGTTGTTTCCTTGTGCTGCCGAGCCCTCGGCTCCTAAGCACCTGATAAGCTGGTGGTAAATCAGCCCTCCAATTGACTGGAAGGGACCTTGGAGGTCTTCTAGTCCAGCCCGTTGGTCAAGCACAGGAGAACGTATACCATTTCAGATAACTGACTGTCTGGTCTCTTCTTAAACGGATGGAGACTCATCAAGGAGAGAAACAACCTAGAACTAAGGAGAGATTTCCCGACAGTTAGAACATTCAACCAGTGGGACAACTGGCCTCCAGAAGTCGAAGCTGAAGTTGAAACTCCAACACTGGAAGATTTTAAGAAGAGATTGGACCACCATTTGTCTGAGATGATTGTAGGGTCACCTGCCTGAGCTTGGGGTTGGACTAGAAGACCTCCAAGGTCCCTTCCAAGTCTCTTATTCTGAAATAATTGGAGAATTCTACTCAGGTCAAAGTTCAACTGATTAAGACAATAGCTGTGACTCAAGGAAACAGCAGATAATTATGCTCAACGAGGGCATTCAAAATACCCAAAGACATTATTAATAGGGTATATTTCTCACAGACGCTGGGACCCTGAGCGTAACACGATCTCATATTGTTGTTTGACTTATTAGCATTTATTTCATGTCTGAAGTCTCTTCCAGTAATGAAACTATTTTTGTCCAATCCAGAAAACGTTCAGCAAGTGAATGGCAGCTCAGATCTCTGGAGAAACAGCAGACACCTGGATGTGCCGTGTAACCCCGTGAGAAAGAAGGAATGGTTAGGTGCAAAACTGACGGTAGGGAGATCTGATGCCATGAAGGTTGTTCAAAGCTGAAGAGGTCAAGAAACCCGAAATTTAAAGAGCTGCCGGTGTTTAAAGCAACTGGAGCAAACTCAGCTCTGAAACCAGAAGCTGCATTGAATCACCAAAATCGCCCCTTTCAAAACAAACTTTCTTTCTTTCTTCATCTAAGTGAAAGGATTGTCCATCTCACAAAGGAAGAGATTCTGGATGGTCTGCAAGAAAACTGAAACACAGGCAACCCTTGACTTGCCATCACACTCTAGGCCAAAATTGAGGTTGCTAAGCGAGACGGTTCTTAAGTGAGTTTTGCTCCATTTTACAACCTTTCTTGCCACCGTTGTTAAGCGAACCGTTGTCTAGTCCAGGGGGCTGGACTAGAAGACCTCCAAGATCCCTTCCAGCTCATTCTGTTCTGTTCTGTCCTGTCCTGTCCTGTCCTATCCTATCCTATCCTATCCTATCCTATCCTATCCTATCCTATCCTATCCTATCAGTTAGTCACACGGTTGGGAACTGAATCTGGCTTCCTCATCATCTTTGCTGGTCAGAAAGTCAGAAAAGGGGGTCATGTGACCTTGGGACACTGCAACCGTCATAAGTACATGCCAGTTGCCAAGCCTCTTGGGCTGAATTGTGGCTCTACGTCTAGGTAGCCCAGCCCCAGAGAGGAGGCAGGCCCCCAGCCTCCTGACCTTCCCCAGGAGCACGAAGACTCAACTCTGCCAGCTGGTCTGGGGGCCCAAGGGGGCCCTGCAAGCCATGGGGGGGGAGGTTGGTGGGCCGAAGGAGCTTCCTCTCCTTTCGACTCTGCAATTGTCCCTTTTACCTTTTTTTTTTTTAAAAACTGTTTGTTTTTTTCACAAAAACTTTGTTTTCAACTGCAGCTTTTATATCGTTGGAGAGTTTTACCAAAACTACTACAACACCCCAGCGATGATGGGCAGTACAGAAACTGGACCCCCCAATAAATCATATATACAAGTAGTCCTCGATTTGCAACCACAACTGAGCCCAACATTACATTAGTAACATGGTTGTTAAGTGAATCAGGTTTCCCCCTTGACTTTGCTTGCCAGAAGGTCGTAAAAGGGGATCACGTGACTCGTCATAAAATTGAGTCACTTGCCAAAGGTCCGAATTCTGATCATATGACCGTGGAGATGCCAGAATGGTCATAAGTGTGAAAAATACTTTGTTCAGTGCTGTTGTAATTTGAAGCATCACTAAAAGAACTGTCATAAGCCAAGGACTCCATAAGAATAGAATAGAATAGAATAGAATAGAATAGAATAGAATAGAATAGAATAGAATAGAATAGAATAGAATAGAATAGAATAGAATAGACAGAGTTGGAAGGGACCTTGGGGGTCTTCTAATCCAACCCCCTGCCCATGCAGGAAACCCTACACCAGTATATCATATCTCCTATATCTCCTATATCTCATATCTCATAATAAAAAAATATTAAAAAACCAAGCTCAGTTGCAGACTTAGCCAATCAAAGAACAAAGTTGATCAGCCTTAAGCTTGGTTAGGTTCTTTTGAGATCTAGCAAGTTGAGGGACACCATCACAGTGGGTCATTCCATAGTGACCCCCAGCTTTGCTCCCCATAATGTGGCTAATGTTATCAAGGGGGTTATCCAGGGGACCCTCCATATCCCACCCCTATTATCTTGGGGAGTAAGAGGCCCCTTGGGTCATGACACCAGCTGTCCCCCCTGAGAACACAATGCGCTGATGTCACAGCCCCTGGGGCAGAGATATAAAGGCAAAAGGGAAGAGAGGGGAGCTGTGGAGAGTTGAGGAGAGGAGGATAGTTGAGCTCAGTTGAGTTGTGTTGAGCAGAGCAGAGCAGAACGGAGTGGTCTACTTTGTCAAAGGCCTTGCTGAAGTCTAAGTAGAGTATGTCCACCGCATTTCGCTGGTCTACTTATTTAGTCACTTTCTCAAAGAATGAAATAAGATTGTTTTGTTTTGATCTGTTTTTAACAAACCCACGCTGGCTTCTAGCTAGAACTTTATTTATTTCTAGATGTTGGCACCTCTGTTTTTTGATTATCTTTTCCGGTATCTTCCCAGGTATTGATGTTAGGCTGATTGGTCTGTAATTTCCTGGGCCTGATTTTTTCCCCTTTTTTGGAGATGGGAAGCACATCAGCTCTTTTCCAATCCTCTGGTAGATCAGCAGTTCCTTGGGCAGTCTGAGCTTGTTGACACAGGAAGAACATGCGATAAATAAATAAGATAGATAGATAGATAGATAGATAGATAGATAGATAGATAGATAGATAGATAGATAGATAGATAGATAGATGCACCAAGGACCCCTCCTTTCAACCTGGAGTTACAAAACTTCTCCTTTATTGACAGGATCTCCCTCCAGTTCAAGAACTCCCTCTTCACGAGAGAATGGACCACATGCTGAAGAAGTTGCCCTTCTTGAAGAAGGAAAGCAAGGAGTCCCATCCACAAATCAGCAGTAATGACCCACGGCAGTGGAACAACCAAGAAGCCCACCCGTCCACTTCTTCGGCCACTCAAAGAACCACGCAGGTCTTACCCCTCCTTGTGAAGTCAGCTCCAGTGGACATCAGGAAGAAGATGCAGCCTCCAGCGCTGGTCCTGCCCGATTTAGTGCGCAGGACAACACCGAGGGCTCCTCAGGGGGAGATCAAGGCTGGCCTGAAGGAGCCCCCTCCCTTGCCAAGGAGGCCCGAGAGGGAAAGGGCTCCGGGAAAAAAACGCTCTCCAGATGCTGTCCTGCCTTCGTATCCAGGTATAGACGCTACAGGGCTGGGCTACCTATGGAACCAGCCTTGTCCTTTCACATCAGCCCATCCCACACAATCAATCCAGCCATCAATCAATCCATCAATCAATCAGAACAGAGCCAGAAGGGACCTTGGAGGTCTTCCAATCCAACCTCCTGCTCAAGCAGGAGATGCTATACAATCCCAGACAAATGGCTATCCAGTCTCTTCTTAAAAGGCTCCAGTGATGAAGCACCCACGATTTCTGGTGGGAAGCCATTCCAATGGTTGATTGTCCTCACTGTTTGGAAGTTTCTCCTTAATTCCAGGTTGCTTCTCTCCTTGAGTAGCTTCCACCCATTGTTTCTCTTCCTGCCTTCTGGTGCTTTGGAAAATAAGTTGACCCCCTCCTCTGTGTGGCAGCCCCTCAAATACTGGAAGACTGCTCTCATGTCACTAGTACACCCTTCCTTCCTTTTCCTAGACTACCCAAATCCAAATCCTGCTATCATCCTTCATCAGGCAGGGACGTTATGGTGCAGACTCCATCAGTCAAAGAGTTTCGACTGGTGGGGCCTAGGAAGAGGGTCTTCTCTACCGCTGCCACTGTATTAGGGAACATCTTGCCCTCAGAAGTGAGGAAAGGCCCCTCCCTCTTAGCCTTTTTCAAAGGCTATATCTAAATTATAAGATTACGACATCATGAAATTTCAAAGCAATAAAAATTTCCAATTCCATATATAAGATGGTTGTCTAAGGACATGAAGGTCAGGGACTCGAGACTTATGACACGTTTGACCCCTCCCTCAGGCTCAGCCTGGTGATCCACTACGCACTCTTTGTCTCTCTCTGCTTTGAGAAGGCTTGTCCTGTCGAATTGCCCATCAATCTCTGTCTGTCTCTTCTTCTCAGAACTCTCGGACGAGTGCTTCAGAAGTTTGTGGGAGAGCAGGAAGGCATTGAAAGGCAGACCCGTCAAAGAAATCTTGGATCTGATGGACGAGAGAGAAATATTAGAGACCATCTTGGACCATCTTCGTCCTTTCCAGGTAAACAGCTGGGTTTGTGTCGCGGTGGGCCCTGAGGTCCATCGTGGAGAGGTTGCAGAAGCCAGGGCTGCCTCGGTGGAGATCATTTATCCCAAAAGGAGACAAATGTAGTTATGGAGAATTTGCTGAACTATGGGGTCCTTGGTGGAAGGATCATGGAACGACCACGGAATGACCGCCTCAACCATTTCGGACTCCACCTCAACATCAAGACAACTGGGTAACATTTTAGTCTTTTTTGAATTCAGTCTAAAACCTGAAACTCTACCATAGTCTTGTAAAATGATAATCAAAAATATGACACAAGATCGTAAACATGAGCTTGAAAGGAGGGCAGGTTTTGAAATTGTACCTAAGGTAAAATATCTTGGAGTTCAGGTTGCAGAATCAAATATGAAATTGTTTCAAAATAACTATGAGGTGTTGTGGCGAGAGGTTCAGAAAGATATGGAGACTTGGAAAAAGCTGCAACTGTCTTTACTTGGAAGAATAGCAGCAGTTAAGATGAACATTTTGCCAAGATTTCTGTTTTTGTTTCAAATGATTCCGGTGCTTAAAAGTGATAAACAACTGAAAGTTTGGCAAACTGGACTTAATAAGTTTGTCTGGAACGAGAAAAAGCCGAGAGTGAAATTGAAAATTATGCAAGATGTTCCAGAAAGAGGAGGCCTTAAACTTCCAAACCTGCAGTTATATTATGATGCAGTAGCTTTAACTTTAACAAGTGATTGGTTTGGAAGTAAAAAGGCTGGAATATTGAATGCAGAAAGTTTTGATCTTGAATTTGGATGGCATGCTTACCTATTTTATGATGACAAAGTTGATAAAGTATTTAAAAGTCATATACTTAGAGACTCTTTGATGAGAGTTTGGAAGAAGCACCGACTCAAATGGGATTATAAAATACCGCTATGGCTGGATCTTGGTCATACCTTGTGGAATACAAATATAATGTCACTCGGGGGGTTTTTATACAAAGAGGTTCTTTTTACAGATGCGGGCAGATGGCAGCTGAAGACATTGCAGACACTGTTGGACGAAGGGATTAATTTAACCTGGTTACAATATAATCAATTACAATTGAGATGGAAAGAGGACCAAAAAACTGGTATTATGTTGCAGGAGGAAGAATTGGTTAGACATATAAGAGAGAAAGGTCCAATGCATATTAAAAGGCTTTATAATGTTTTGCTAGAAAGGGATTCAGAAACGGAATTAGTTAAAGATTGCATGATTAAGTGGGCACAAAATTTTGAAGAACCAGTGATGTTGGAAACATGGGAAAAAATTTGGGTTCAGAATGTTAAATTTACACAGTCGCAGAATCTGAGGGAAAATTTTTATAAAATGTTTTATAGATGGCATCTAGATCCTAAAAAGTTGTCATGTATGTACCCTAATGTTCAGCCAAAATGTTGGAGATGCGAATGTTTGGATGCTACGTATTATCATGTTTGGTGGACCTGTAGGAAAGTTAAGGCTTTTTGGATAAAAATATGGTGGGTCATGCAGAATGTTTTGAAGAAAAAAATTCAATTTTCTCCACAACTGTTTTTATTGGGCATAGTTAAGGGTTTTACATTGGGTGAAACAAAATTGATATTGTATATGATAACAGCAGCAAGATTGTTGATAGGTAAATATTGGAAGAATGAAGTTTTGCCTACTATCGAGGAATGGACTTCGAAGATGGCCAGTTTTGCAGAGATGGCGAAGATTTCAGCATATTTAAAAGATTGTTCACAAGAGACTTATGAATGGGAATGGAAAAGGTGGATAGAATATGTTCAGAACAAATATCAAATTAGAAAGTATCAAATAGCTTTTATTTGAAAACAATCTATTAGAAATATCTTAATGTAAAGAGACAAAGAGGGAAAATTACATAGGGGGAGGGATGGGTTCAGGTTTATATATCAGTGTTATTAGTTATGAGTACATAATAGGGAAGTCCGGGGGGGGAGGGTTAGGGAGGGTTAGGGAGGACGGGAAGTTTGGGGAGGGAGGTGGGGGGGTGAAAAAAAAGGGTGAAAATGTAATTGTAAAACTTTTGCAATAAAAAAAAAAAAAGACAACTGGGTACTTAGGGACTGTCACCACCCCTGGAACGCTTCAAATCAATGGAGAAAACCTAAAGAAGGTGGACATTTTTTGGTATCTGGGATCCCACCTCCAATGTCAATGGTGACATCAATGGCGAGGTGCGAGCGAAGGAGAATGCAGCCTAGATACGAGATCTCACCAGTGTGTTACTGGACAGACGAATGGCCACCCATCTTAAATCTAAGATCTACAAGACAACCATCCTCCCTGTTGCACTGTCTGGCACTGAATGCTGGGCAGCAGCAACAGGGACCGGAAACTCTCTGCATGCCACGGAAATGTGAAATGGTCCCGAGTGTGAAAAACAAAGTCCCTTTTTTTCAGTTGTAAACTATTCGTTATAACTTCGAACAGTCAGTAAATAAATGTTCTCACCCAAACACGACAAACCCTCTGAAGTGAACTCAAAGATTCCTTTATGAGGAGAGCCAGCAGCCCCCGTTAAAAGTTTCTCTCTCACCGCAGGCTAAGAAGTCCATCCGGCAGGGAGAAGAATAGTTGTCTGCCACATCTATACATCCCCACCCCCTGCCTTTTATCCCCAGAGCTAGGGTGGGGCTTGGCTAGCACTGGTAGCTCTTCCATCCCAAGGACCGGCTCATAGATTTCCACTGCTCTCCTCTCCTCTGCACATCTGTGTCTCAGGAACTGGACCCAGCTGTTCCTCCTCTTCCTCATCAGCCACCTCCAGACCTGGGGGCTGTTGACTCTCCATCTGAGGGCTGACGGAGGGCCCAGACTCCTCCTCTGTCTCTCTCTCTCTGACAGCTCCATTCCCTCTTCCCCCTCGGAGCTCTCAGGTTGCCCTGATGCTGGCCCTGACTCCCATACCTCCTCCTCTTCCTCCTCTGATTCGGCTGCTGGAGGGCCACAACAATAAATGGTGATAAATAAAGTTCTCACAATTTCTGGCAGAGATTTTCCAACCATTCATCTCAAAAGCTGCCTCAGCTCCAGCTGATACAATCCGGATGGTCCTTGTTACGTGCTTCGTGTCTGTCCCAGCTAGAAAAGTCGAATTAATTATAATATGCATCCGGACGCAGAAGGGAAACCAACCCTCCCCTTGGAAACACAGGGAAAACTGTTCCTTCCTCTGCTCCTTCACTTTCTCACAACTTCTTTTTTGTTGTTCTTGTTGTTGTTGGCAAAGCAGATTCCTTCAGACCACAAACTGCCCAGGAGGAAAACAAGCCCATTGCCGCCCATCGACCAGGAGCAAAGCACGTCCCAGGTCTTGTCTAAAGACAAGGTAAATATGCGGAGGTTTTACACTTTTAGGGCCGCAGTTGTCTTAGATGCAACGTCAGAAGAGGACAGCTTGCCGTGGCCAACTCACCGTGGCTGCCCACGAGCCACAGCAGACTCACTGAGGGTTAATTCAACAATTCCGTTCTCTCCAATAATGTTAAAAATCATTTTAATGTTTGTCGTTCGTGTTTCATTTTGTCCTTCCTTTGGCATCCTTTCTTTGACGCTTCTGTTCCACCGTTTCTTCGATATTAGACAGACAAATGAATAATAGAATTACAGACTTGGAAGGGGCCTTGGAGGTCTTCTAGTCCAACCCCCTACTCAAGGAGGAAACCCTTTCCCATTTCAGGCAAATGGCTGTCCAATCTCTTCTTAAAAGCCTCCAGTGATGCAGCAGCCACAACTTCTGGAGGCAAACTGTTCCACTGGTTAATTGTTCTCACTGTTTGGAAGCTTCTCCTTGGTTCTAGGTTGCTTCTCTCCTTGACAAGTTTCCACCCATTGTTTCTTCTCTTGCCTTCGGGTGCTTTGGAGAATAGGCTGACCCCCACTCTTTGTGGCAGCCCCTGAGATATTGGAAGCCTGCTATTAGTGTAACTCTTGTTCCCTGGTGAGTTGGCCAAGCCAAGAGGCCCATGGCAAGTTGTCCCAATCCACCACGGAGAGCTACTGCATTTAAAAAGATGAAGCTGCACGATCTCCACAGAAACCATAAAGCATATCAGGACCCCCAAACAGAGAATCAGCAAGGGCACCCATAGGGATGGGGGGGGTGTTAAAGTAGCTAAGAAGAAGAAGAAAGTCAAAATGGCAATTATTAACTTATTAGATTTATATGCTGCCCATCTCCCCAATCAGATCACCCGGGACCACTTTCCTTGTGCTTGGCCACAGGGAGTCCATTTTTGATCATAATTTGTCCTATATTTCCTTTTCCTGGCTGATTGGTGGAGCTCCCTAGGACTCACGGACACTTTTTCCCACCTTCAGATTAACCTATACAAATATTATGGCGTTAAACTGCGAAACTCAAGACAGAAGGACCTGGTGACGGAGCAGCTCAAAAGCCTTCTAAGTTTTTCGTTCCAGGAAGAAACAGACCGAGAGGTGAGCGGGAGTGGGATGCCTGCGGGGGCTGAGACCTCCATCTTTGTGGGGTCCTTGGTGCTCTCTGAGCTTGGATGTTTTCTTGCAGACATTTAGTGACCCAACGAGGTCACGTCATCAGTACTAGAAAGGAAAAGGTTTTGCAGTGTGGAGGTGAAGGGAGGAGGAGGAGGAAGGAGGAGGAGAGGAGGAGGAAAGCGGAAGAGAAAGAAAAAGAGAAATGTGCAAATATCCTAATTCACAAACATCGCTTTGCCTAGGGAATCTCGGAAACCATTCGAATGGTTGCCTTTTGCCACCTGCCTGAGATTCTGGAGGTCCTGAAAGAGGCGGGACATTTCAGGCAGCCCAAAGCACCTTTTGCGCTGGAAGCCACCAGTGAGGTAAGACCAGGGATGGGGTTGCAAGGTCTGAAGAGAAGTTCAGAAGGAGCCTGGGGGATTCTGGGAAGGAAAGTCCAAGGTGCTTGGAAGGACTTATGCACCAGGCTGTCTGGTCTCCTCAGATTGGTCACTTTCCATCCATTGCTTCTTCTCTTGTCTTCTGGTGCTCTGGGAAATAGCTTGACCCCCTCGTCTTTGTACTGACAGGAGTCACAGACTCTCTCCGAGAGACGGATTCGGACCACACTAATCCTCTGCTACGGCCAGGCAGTCCTGGGAGCGCAAGTGGAAGACCTGGTGCCTCTCATGGACAACATTATTTCAGAAATACTCGACCAGTATTCCACCAGGAACAAGGTAGGCTGGTTTCCATCCTATATTTCTCTTAATGCTGAGTTTAATTACGAGAACAATTATAATCCAGAGTCCTTAGTTTGATTGCTTTCTTAAAGGCAATTCATGACCCAACTAGCATGTTGTGGGAGAGGAGGAGGAGGAGGATCTATGGTCATGCTGCATTTATTATACTCAAGGCAGCACATGCACATTATACGCTTTCTTCCTTTCCACACAACAACAACTCTGTGATGTTGTGTGAGTCAATTCACTCAGCCGGCTCTCATGCCTAAAACGGGACTAGAACTCACAGTCTCCTGGTGATTGGCCCAAAGTCTCTCAGCTGCCTTTCATCCTAAGGCGGGACTAGAACTCACGGTTTGTTGGTCATTGGCCCAAAGTTACCAATCCAGCTTTCATACCTAAGGCAGGACTAGAACCCAGAATGCCCAGTGATGTTTTGATTGTGAGCCCCCAGAGTTCAACCAAAGACAATCGGCTACCTAAAGGTTTAAATAAATAATTACATCCTCTTCCTTTTGGTTTTTCTTTCTTCCTTTTTTTTTTTGAATAAAGTTTTTTTTATATTTGTGTAGTTTATACATATCATTATGTGAATGGTGTGGTATCTGAGTATCATATAATTCAATACAAATATATTCATAATTATTACATTCCATTTTCCTTATTCCATATCATTAATACATTGCTTTACCACCCTTCCATTCAAAACTTTTAACATTTTCCCCCTTCACATAATTATATTCAAAGACATGATCATCTGTTTTATTATTCATATATCCAGTATAAGGTCCTTAATGCTTTGAATCATTGACTCTGTTCTGTTTAATTCTCCACAATCATCGGTTCAGAAACCAAGCCTCCAAGTCAAATTTTAATGTCTCATCAATGTTCAATCAAATCAGTTGGTTGCTTCAGGGATCCTCCACTCCTCAAGTCATTTTTATATATCCAATATATATTTTTTTATATCTCACCCAGACAACACATCATTCACCATTTCTCTTTTCCTGCACAAACTGATGGTTTCTGGATGTTCCCCGGCTTCATGGCAGCCATTTTTGAATGCCGCTACTCCTAGTCTTCAGATGAGAGGTTTTTCCGAGTCAGGGAGGGGAGATGCGGCTCCCCTCAACCTGCAAGGTGGTCCCCCTTTGCTTCACCACCCCTACAGGGTGGCGATGGCTTCGAATGAAGCCCCCGACAGAGAGAGCTAGGAACGGGGCTGTGGAGCTCACTTCCGAAGGTGCTGGAATTTCAACCGGAGGCCCTTCCTTTGGTTTTTCTGACCCCACCCTATTCCCATGTGTGTTTCCCAGGACGAAGGGCTGAAGACAGCGTTCATGAGGTCCATCATCATGATCACCAAAGCTGTTGCCTACAGCAGGAGGCAAGACATCCATTTGCCCCATAAACAGGAATTGGTCATAAACATCATTGTAAGTGGGGAGAGGGAAGGGAGGCAGGTGCTCCTGGGCTTATTTATTTTTGAAAGTGAATTTGAATCGAATTGAATACCAATCAATTGAGCCCAAAATATTTTTGTTGCTAAGTGGGACATTTGTTAAGTGAATTCTGCCCATTGTACGACCTGTCTTGCCACTGTTGTTAACTGAATCATTTTCCTTAAATTATTTGCATGGTAGTTAAGTGAATCTGGCTTCCCAATTTTATATAGGTCATGAAAAGCAGTTACCCATCCCTGTCTTAAATCATGGTCATGGGACACTGGTTGCCAAGTGACCAAAATATGGTCCCTGAGGAAGGGACGTCTCTTGGAACTTTGCATCTGGGTCATAAGTAGTCCTGGAGAGATCCCTCAAAGCTTTAAATGGTGGCTAAGTGACCAGTTGTAAGTTGGGGACTTCCTGTGTCAACCAGAAAAAGCATAGGGCTGGGAAGAGGGGCAGCTGGATGGTGGCCATATCTCAGGAGCTTTCTTAGATGTGTTTCTTTCTCCTTTCAGGAAGTCATTGAAGATCAGCCCGCGAGACCCTTGTCCGTTGTAATTCTCCATCAAGCGATCGTCACCATCACCTGCATAAGGTACCTACCTGCTCCGCCCTCATCTTCCAACCAGCTCAGTAGGAACTTGGAGTTGGACCCAGTGATGGGATTTCAATGCCAAGTCCCCATGCTCTAGAGCAGGCGTGTCAAACTCAATTTCACTGAGGGCCACATCAGGGCTGTGGTTGACCTCGGGGATGGATGGGCGGGGGTCACCAAATGAGTGGGTGTGGCCGACGGGGTGGGTGTGGCCAGCTTGACGTCACTCCCCAAACTGCTGGCATGTTTCCTCTTCGCATTGGGTAGATTGGTTGGAAGCCATGCTGGCCCGATCTTTCCTCTTTGCATTGGGAAGACCAGGATGGCGCCCCCCGGACCAGATCCGACCACATCGCGGGCCGCATCCATCCCAGGGCCTTGAGTTTGATGCCCCTGTTGTAGAGCATACATTGAGTTAGCAGGTCAGCCCCAGAATTTGGAAGGGTGAAGAATTTACATGGAGAGAGAGAGAGAGAGAGAGAGAGAGAGAGAGAGAGAGAGATTGAGATTATACCACAATATTAAAAAGATGTTGAGACTCTAGAAAGAGTTTAGAGAAGAGCAACCAAGATAATTAGGGGATTGGAGGCCCAAACAGACAATGAACGGTTGCAGGAACTGGGCCTGGCTAGCCTAGTGAAGAGAAGGACCAGGGAAGGCATGGTAGCAGAGTTCTGATATTTGAGGGGCTCTCACAGAGAGGAGGGGGTCAACCTCCTCTCCAAAGTACCTGAGAGCAAGATAAGAAGCGATGTATGGAAGCTTATCAAAGAGAGATCCAGGAGAAATTTCCTGACACTGAGAACAATCAATCGGTGGAACGGTTTGCCTCCAGTAGTTGGGGGTGCTCCATCACATGAGGTTTTCAAGAGAAGAGTGGACAACCATATGACTGGGATGGTTGAAGGACCATCAAGCAAGGGTTGGAGTAGAAGATCTCCAAGGTCCCTTTTAGCCCAATGAGTCTATGATCTTCTCACCCTCCTCCTTTTTTCTTGTCTTTCATCAGCCGTATGAAACCCACCTTGAACTCTGAGATGAGGTCTAAAGTGGTGAGCAAAAGCATCCAGAAGGTGTTTTCCTTGCCAGCTTTCAAGATGACCACCCTGAAAGCGAACAGCCCAGGGCAATCAACTCAAACTCAGGTGAGCAGTCCAGATGGAGAAAAGCCCTCTGAGATCCACCTGGAAACAAGGATCTGGTAAACATGATTCAAGATCTCCTCAAAAACTCTTGATCCATCCTTCAATCCCAATGGCACCTTGGCCTGTCCCTTCATCTTTGGTCCTGAAAGTATGCGTCCACTTCTCATTATAAGTTTCTGGAGCATAGGACAATTATTAAGTCCTAAGCATCTCTATATGGTTTTCCTCGCCATCTTTTCTCTCTTCCTCCACTTCTCTTTTGTGTTCTGGTTGAAGTGTCTTCTCAAGACCAATTCCCATCTCCCCCCTTTGCCCCCGAACAAAAGAAGGGCCACGGTGGGGCAGAACAACCATGTTCTGCATTCACTAGCTATGATTCCTAGGTAGTCTCAGAATTCAGACGCTTAACAACCGGTTCAGATTTACAACAGTTGCACCAGTCAATGGGGAAGCCCGATTCACTTAAGAACCGTGTGGCTAACTTAACAACCGCAGTGGCAAGAAAGGTCATAAAACGAGGGAAAAATTCACTTCACTAATGTCTCGCTTAGCAATGGAAATTTGGGCGCAATTGTGGTCGTAAGTTGAGGACTGCCTGTATTTGAATATCCCAAAACTGTTAAGGAAGACATTCAACCTTTTGGTCGGTCTGTTCTGAATGTAACAGGAAGGAAGTCCTTTTGTTCCTCATGTTCAGCCGAGAAAGCATTTCCTCCAACTCTGGAAGAAAAATCAGCCCTGCAAGGTGGGCCACTCCATTTAATGCAGGTGTGTGGACTTCAACTCCCAGAAGTCCATGGCTGGCTCAGGATTGTTGGGAGTTGCAGTCCACCAGCCGTACTAAAAAGGCCATAAATTCCCCACCCCTGGATTTCTTCCTCTTTTAGGCGCCGTTCCTTCCTTTACGCCACTTCTTCCTTCGGACATTCTTGTTCTTCTTTTAGGACTTTTATCACCAGACGGCGAACGCCTGCAACACCATGCTCACCGGCTTGCTGTCCGAGGCTCCCAATTTGGATTCCCTGCAGGATATCATGACGGTAAAGAGTGATTCTTTCTTGGGGTTGGTCGCACTGTCAGCCAGATGTTTAGGCTGGATTTGGCAATTCTGTCACGGATTCTGGACGGAAGGCTGAGTCAACCTGGAGCCCGTCAGCATCGAACTGCTGAACTGCTGGCACTCGGCAGAATTAGCCTGCAATACTGCATTCTAACCACTGTGCCACCACGGCTCTAAATGAACTGTTGTAAGACTAGCTGTATTCCAGAAATCTTCAACTCCTACTCTAGTTTTGAGTCTAGAATAGACCTAAATTGATCACCATCTCAAATTTGTTTAATTCCTTAGATTTTCTCCCCAGTCCTGGCAAATTCTGTGGCTCTTCCAACTGTGAATCACAAATTCTTCCTTTCCTCCTTCTCCTCCTTTGTTTTTCCTGGCAGCACACGAATCCCTGGATTGAATCCCCCAAGAGTCACGAGAGAGAGAGGGCCATCAAGAGCACCAGGCACCTCCTGAAGTTCGTTTCTGAAAACGTCAATTTCGACGTAAGTCACCGTTTGGGATGAGAAGGGAGATGTTTTCAAAGAAAGGGAAAAAAAGAAGGAAGTCCTTTTGGAAAAAGCATCTTTGGGATGTGACCAGGAGGATATAAGGAGTCCCGCTTGAGCAAGGGGTTGGTGGAGAAAATCTCCACAGTCCCTTCCAGCAACTGAGGTTCTGGGATTCTAAAATTCTATAATTCTGAGATTCTAAAATTCTATAATTCTAAGGTTCTATGATTCAAAATTCTATGATTCAAAGATTCTATGATGTGAAGACTCAAAGATTTGAAGATTCAAATATTCTATTATTCAAAGATTCTATGATTCTATGATTATGATTCTATGATTCAAAGATTTGATGATTCAAAGATTCATTGATTCAAAGATTCTAGGATTATGATTTGTAGATTCTAGGATTCTAAAATTCAAATATTCAATAATTCTAGGATTCTAAAATTCTAAGATTCTCTGTATCTAAGATTCTGTGATTCTAGGATTCTAAAATGGACGATTCTAGGATTCTATGGTGCTATAGTTCATATTCTCCGATTTCAGCTGGCTGAAACGTTCATGAGCCCCCCGTTCTCATCTCTCCCCTCCTTCCTGCTTCCTTTCATTAGACCACAGCTGACTTTTCTTTGCTGGGACAGCTGGTGGCTTTGCTGGGCCTGCACGTTGGCGACACCAGTGAAGAAGTTGGCCAGATGTCCGCAGAGGCCGCCTACCACCTCCACCACCTCATCATGAGCAAACTGGGTGAGAAAGTTGGACTCCAAGGGCTGCCAGAAGCCCCAGGGATGCGCCCTGCCCAGGAGAGCCCTTGGTGTCCCAGCCTGCTGGTCATTGGGCTGGGCAGAGATACCTGGAATTGGCAGCTGATATTGGCACCTCTCAGGGCCAGGGGTCATTTGAAGGCTGAGTTTCTCACGTTAAGTGTTTCAGCTAGGGAGGGAGGGAGAGAGAAGGAGGGAGGGAGAGGAAGAGGAGGAGGAGGAAGACTGTGGTGCTCTCTGAGCTTTGTTGTTTTCTTGTGAACATTTCATGACCCAACTAGCTAACGTCATCAGTACTAGAAGGGAAGGAGCTTTTCACTGAGAGTTTTGCCCTCTCAGTGCTGATGGTCATCATCACTGATGATCTTCCCTAGTTGGGCAATGAAACGTCTGCAAGAAAACCACCGAGCCCAGAGAGCACCAGGGACCCCTCAGGTCAGCCCTGAGCTGCAGATCTTCTCTTCTGTTGGAACGACTAAAGCGGCCGTCAGACGAAGGATCTTCAGAAGCTCCGAATGCCAAAATCTGACCTTCTCTTCTTTTCCTCCCTCCACAGCCAAAGAAATGGACAAGAAGGCCAAGAACAAGAAGGGGAACATCGTCAATTGGCTGAGGGAAGACTTCTTCCTTTCGGGCCCAACCATATTTTATAATAACGTCTCCAAAATGGCTAAGGTACGTTTTAGTTTAGTTTACCTGATGGGTGACACGGAATAAGGCCTGCCTCTCTACATGGGGTGCTGTCCCCAAATCTGGGTCAAAGTCTCTGGCTTGTCGAGAGAAGGAGGGAGTCAAAACCCTGATGCATCTCCTCATGGTCTCCTTTTCTTCCTTCCGATAGGCCTTTGGCGAGCATCTGAGCCCGTCACAAATAAACGACCTGATCTTAAAAGCCCTGGAGGCTCTGACAGACCCGGACAAGAACATTTCACACACTGCGGGACTCCTGCTGAATTCGTTCTTGGAGGAATGTGGGATGGAGATGGAGGAGGTAAGAAAATGGCAGGGTTTGGAGCAAAAGGGATAGAGGAGATTTTGTAGAAAAGAAAGATGAGAATGGGTGAGACCTTGTTGGCTTGGTGACAACACTTTGGCTGCATTGAAGAAGGCTAGGGCTGGATGGGAGACCACCAGGTGATCTTAAGGCTGTTGAGAAAGTTGGCCAAACCTTCCAGAAGAAGGTAAGGGCAAAACAAATAGCCGTATTGTTTTCATGAGAAATAACAGTTGGAGAGCAAGTTTGGCAGTGGTTAAGGCGCCAGGCTAGAAGGCAGGAGAAGGCCAAGTCCTGTCTTAGCCATGAAAGCCACACGGGTGACTTTGGGCCAGTCTCTCTCTCTCTCTCTCTCTCAGCCCAACTCACCTCACAGGGGGGTGATTGTGGGGGAAAGAGGAGGGAGAAGGTACAAGCTGGATATCTTCTCCGCTTCAAATTATCCGTGAAAGTAATAAAGGTGGGGTTAAATAAACAAATCAATCAATCAATCAAAAAGTTGCCTTCAGGCATCCTATCTGGACTTGACCGGGGATAATGGAGGTGGTAGTCCAAGAGACCAGAAAAAGCACAGAAGTGGGGAATTAGCGGCTACCCAACATTTGAACTATGGACCGCAGGGTTTCTTGCTAGTGGCTGGGGTGGTCCTGAGTTCGAGATCAGTCTGTTTGGATGTTCCTCATCTGTTCCTGGATCCATTCCAGTTGACATTAAAAAACAAAGGCCAAGCAGGGTTTGGACGACCTCTTGAGGCTCTTAAGCATCCTCAGGGTCACGGGATAAAATTCAGGGGCTTAGCAAACGTGTTCCATATTATGACGGTCGCAGCCGGTCTCATCCCTCGGATCCCTCTTTTGCCATAGCTGCCCATGATCCTCAAGGAGATCTACATGCGTCTCCCGAAGATCTCGGACCCTGCCACCAAAGAACAAACTCTCAAGGCAGTGTGTCACGTGGCATCCAAACGGGTGAACAGAGTCGTGGATATTCTCCTCGAGTGTTCGGTGGACTGCGATGGGTAAGAAGAACCTCAAGGAGATGTGCCTCCTGCTTTCTTTTATGCCACAGAGATTCTCAACCATTTGCGATGGGGCGAATACCTGAAGCTCGGGTGGAGGATGGTTCTCTGAGCTTCTGGGTGTGTTTCCGAACGTTTCATTACCAGGCCAGGTAACATCTTCAGCGGAGTTTAGGGAACACCAGTGTTGATGTTCTTCTGCTGGTAAGGGCTTTGTGTGGTCAGTAGGTCTTATGAGGGAGAAGTCACATCAGTTGTGGATCATGTCAGGTGAGGGTCTGGTCATTGGTCAGTTGTGGATCACGTCAGTTGAGGGTCGCATGAGGTGAGGGTCTTCTGATGGGCCAGGTGTGGGTCATAGATGAAGGACTTGGGGTGGGTCTTGGGGTGCTGATTGAGGGGGGAGGTTGCAGTGGGTTGGTTGAGGGCCAGTGCAGTCGCTGGTTGGCTGTGCAGTCGATCTGAATTCTGAGGGCTTCCTAGGCTGGTTGTCTCCACCATCCAGGTCATGGTTGTCCCAAAGGTGCTTTTCCAAAAGGCAGCTGGACTTCCTTGGTTTTTCAACTTTCCTGGTCGCCACACTGTAGAAACAATGCAGAGACTCGGAATGAGTGCAGAGAAGAGCAACGAAGATGATTAGTGAACCGGAGCCTAAAACATATGAAGAAGAGTTGCAGGAATTGGGTCTCTCTAGTTCAATGAAAGGAAGGATTGAGGGGTGACAGGATAGCAGTGTTCTGACATCTGAGGGGCTGCCACAAAGAGGAGGGGGTCAACCTATTTTCCAAACCACCTGAGGACAGGACAAGAAGCAAAGGATGGACACGAATCAAAGGCAGAAGCAACCTACTATATGCAGAACTTTCCTAACAGTGCAAACAATTAACCAGTGGAACAACTTGCCTCCAGAAGTTGTGGGTGCACCATCACTGGAGGTTTTCAAGAAGAGATTGGGCAGCCATTTGTCTGAAATGGGATAAGATTTCCTGCCTGAGAAGCGGTTTGGAGTACAAGACTTCCAAGGCAGGGGTGAAATCCTACCGGTTTGGTCTGGTTCGCCCGAAGCGATAGTAATAATTGCTACCATTTGCTCGAACTGATAGTAAAAAGAACACTTTAAAAAGTAGGACAATCAGCTGTGCAGCGCGATGGGTGGAACTTTTTTTTACTTTTTTAAAGCATTTTTTTACTACCTATTCGCCCAAACCGTAGTAAAAAAATGCTTTAAAAAGTAAAAAAAAAGTTCCAAGATCAGCTGTGTGACAATATACTGTGCCGGGCAATGTCAGAACCTTTTTTTAATTTCTAATTTCAGCATTTTTTTTACTACCAGTCAGCTGTGAGAAAATCAGCTGTGCCTGATTGTCTGTGAGGTTCCTGTTTGTTGCAGGGGCCATTTTGTGTAAAGTCCAGCTGCTTCTGCATTGTGTGTGAGTCAGTTGTGCAGCCACACCCACCCGGTCACATACCCACCAAGCCACAGCCGCCTGGTCATAGGACCACCAAGAAACGCCCACAGAACCGGTTGGGAAAATTTTTGAATTTCACCACTGCTCCAAGGTCCCGTCCAACTCGGTCATTCTGTGAAAAGCACCTTTGGGTTAATTCTGCAGACACACTGCTCCTAGAAACGTCCCCTCCCTTGACCAGTTCTGGGTTCCCTGGCACTTCCGGTGGCACAGAGGCCCTCCTTTGAATGGCTGCTAGACAAACGGTTGCAAGTCGAGAACTACCTGTAGATATATTTTTTTCCATGCATTAAAGCAGTTCATTTGGCCATCGGTTCTCTAATCCTTTCTTCCGTTGTGGGAGTTAATCTCTCTGGACTGGCCGTCTCTTCGAAAATGGGGAAAGAATCTGATTTTTCCCCCAATCTATTTTTCCACCTGCACAGAAGTGCCAAGGAGTTATGGAGGGCGCTGGCTGCAGACCCCTATGCTAACATGAAGATCATGAAGCCCCTCCTCAAAAGGCTTCAGAACGAAGACCCCACCACTGAAGCTTTTGGGAGGAGAAATAGCAAATCCATCATGCCCATTGCGGTAAGCCCTCAACCGGCGGCTCTCCTTTCCTTAGATCTGCAGGTGGGCCACGCCTGAGGGAAGGGGGAAGGGGCTGAGCAGAAGAGTCACCCTCGGGGGTCTCCTCATCAGGAGCAGGCATGCCCTGGTTGGAGGGAGGCAGAGGGCAAACTGGTGGGGACTGAAATTGGAGCAAAATTTGGCATAACCCACCCCCCCAAATGCCCCATTGAAAGTAGAGGCATCTGTGGGCTTCCTTGCCCGAACAGCTTTGATATCCATCCATCCATCCATCCATCCATCCATCCATCCATCCATCCACCCATCCACCCATCCACCCATCCGTCCATCCATCCATCCATCCATCCATCCAACCATTCATCCTCCCATCTTCCACCTATCTGTCCGTCCATCCTTCCATCCATCCATCCATCCATCCATCCATCCATCCATCCATCCATCCAGCTCTATCATCTATCCACCCATCCATCAATCCATCCATCCGTTCATCTATTCATTAATCCATTCATTCCTGTATCTATACATTGATTTATTCGTTTATTCATACATTCCTTCATTTATTCATTCCTTTACTCATCCAATCATACATAATTCAATTGATTCCTTTATTCATTTCTTACGTTATTTCTTACAGAAATAACTAAAAAAGAGTTTGATTTAAGAAAATACATGATAGGAACCAACAAAGGCGAACGCCCAATGGAGTACTTTGTGTCATATCTTATTTTAAATATTTTTAAGATGTATTCTTATTATGTGTTACGTTGTTTTATTACATTGTTGTAAACTTCCCAGTGTCAGATTGCTCAGATGGCCGGTGTAGAAATTTAATTAATTGAGACCAATAGAAGAGAATATTTGTAGTCCAGGTTTGAACTGTGGGGTCCTTGGTGCCCTCTGAGCTTGGTGGTTTTCTTGCAGGCCTCTCATGACCCAACTAGGTAACATCATCAAGGCTAGAATGGAGTGGGGTGTGGGGAGTGGAGGGGAAGAAGAGGAAGAGGGAGGAGGGGGACTGTGAGGTCCTTGGTGCTCTATGAGCTTCGCTGTTTCCTTGCAGACATTTCATTACCCAACCAAGTAATATCAGGAGGAGGAGGAGGAGGAGGAGGAGGAGGAGGAGGAGGTGGAGGAGAAGGAGGAGGAGGACTGTGGGGTCCTTGGTGCTTACTGAGCTTGGTGGTTTTCTTGCAGAAGTTTCACGACCCAACCAGGCTAACCCTACCTCTAAGCCTAACTCTTTGAGCACTGATGATGTTACCTAGTGGGGTCATGAAACATCTGCAACAAAAAAACACACACTCAGACAGCACCAAGGACCCCTCCAATCACCTAATAGGTGGAGAGTCAAGAGCCACTTAGGAATGAAGACAAACAGAGAACCGTGAGGTTACCAATCTCTTTGTCCCCAGTTCTGTCTCACTTGTGCTACTCGTTGTCTCCCTTTTGCTCTGTATCTACACCCCACTGGCCTCTCAAAGTCTGGCTGGGGTGTAGAATGGGAGTTTCAGAAGTCCCACTTCTAGCAAAATTTGGCTCCGTGTCTCAGACATGGACATTCCTGGCTCAGGTTTCATGGACATGAGGATTTTTTTCTTTCTCTGGGCACAATGAGGATGTATCTGCCGAACAAAACTCTGCATTGGCGACAAGAAGGGCATCCAGCCAGTAAACCCTCAGCTCCATTCAGTTGCCCAGACTCCACCCCGCAGGGGATTATGGGGTCGTTAAAAGAAGAAGAAGAAGAAGATGATGAATCTAAGTAACCTGATGAGCCCGAGCTGACTCTCCTTTCCTTCTGTTTCTAGGCCACCAATGCGCTCTCCTTCCTCCTCTCGCTTCCTGAGGCACCAACCATTGTCCAGAATAAGTTCTCCAGCCTGCTCCTGGCGCTCGTGACGCAGATCTATTTCCTGCTGGGAGCAGGCAAGAGCGGGTCAGAGGAGAGCAACCACCTGGGGTAAGGAATCTCCTAGGCCCAATCTGGATCCTTTCTCCATTTCTGCAAAGCTCAGGAGATGCCTACAGGTTTTCCCCAGGTCGACTTACGACCACAACGGGGCCCCACTTCACTCTGTTGCTGAGTGAAACAGTCGTTAAGTGAACTTTGTCCCATGTTGCAACCTTTCTTGCCAGAGTGGTTAAGTGAATCATTGCCCTGGTTGAGCCCCATGGTTGTTAAGTGAATCTGGCTTCCCCGTTGACTTTGCTTCTCAGAAGGTCCCAAAAGGGGATCGCGTGACTCTGAGACACTGCGACCGTCATAAATACGGGTTGAGAGTCTGACTTCTGATCACATGACCATAGGGATACTGTAACGGTCGTAAGTGCAGGGGGATCAGCGGAATGATTGGCACCAACCCTTCTTCCTTTGTTTCATTTAGCAACGCAGTCGAAGCCGTCAAACACCTCATCTTGTGCACCGGCTATCAGGAGGAGTTCAAGGATTTAGACATGGTTCGATGTTGGGAGATGCTGATGAGTCCTGATAGTGTGTTTGAAAGCATTTTCCACCTGGTCCGGTAAGAAATTAAAAGTCAAAAGAGCTTGGCTACGAGGGGCAGTGGGTGAGAGAGGGAGGGGAGGGGAGGCAGAGGGAGAGGAAGAGGCAGAGAGATAGGGGGAAGGGGAGAGAGAGGGGAGAGGGGAGAGGGAGAGAAAGAGGGAGAGAGAGAGACACAGAAGGCAAAAGTGAGAGAGAGAAAAGATTAGAGGGGAGGGGAGGGAGGGAAGGGGAGAGTGAGAAAGAGAGAGGGAGGGTGAAAGAGAGAGGGAGGGGAGAGAGGAGAGGGGAGAGGGAGAGAGGGGGAGCAGAGAAGGAGAGAGAGAAAGAAAGGGAGAGGAAGGGGAGAGGGAGAGAGGGAGGGTGAGAAATTCTCTAAATGGAGTAATTCATTGAGTAATTCATTTATCCATGATAATTCAGATCATGATTTCTCTAGCGTGGAGATTTTCTTCTCCCTCACCAGCAGATCTTGTCTGATCTCTCCATATTTATTCTCTTAGGAACTTGTTCAACTACTCCAAACATGAGCTGAAGGTCATGTTCCGACAGGCCAACCTCTACCTGCGCCACCCCGATTTAAGGCATAAAACCATCGGGATGGTTTTCTTTTCGGAGGTGAGGAGACCTTGAGATGCACCCCAACCTTCTGGAGCTCAAGGAAAGTTGCCCAGGGTTATTTTTTGTGTTCTTGCAACTATCCTTTACATGACCTATCAGACGGTCACAAAAGGGATGACGTAAGCTCAAAACCCTGCGACCGTCATAAATATTTATTTATTTATTTATTTATTTATTTATTTATTTATTTATTTATTTATTTATTTATTATTGTGATTTATATGCCGCCATTCTCCCGAGGGACTCAGGGCAGCTTACAAAAACAATATCCAATACAAATCATAATAAATTAAAATCAATAACCCAATTAAAACAATTTAAAATGATAACAATGAACACCCATAACGGATCAGTTAAGTTGATGAAAGAGCCACGTCTTCAACTCAAATATGGACCGGCAAGTACCCAAATTTTGATCCCATGACCATGAGGATGCTACCATGGTCATAATTCTGAAAAATGGACGTATCCCTTTTGTCAGTGCCATTGTGACTTTAAGGGGTCACTAACCGAGGACTGTGTTTCTTTTCTTGTTCTCTCCCCGTAATGGCTGAAAGTGGCATCTTTAGTAGAGGCTCTCAGGGAAGTTCCCTTCCTTTGCTTGGCTAATGCTCCGTATCTCCACTCTTCTTCCTCAGCTGCTGTACCATCCGGAAATTTGCCAATTCTTTGTCATCCAAGACATCCTCCAGGTGCTGATGGAATGGATGAGCCAGCCATATCCGCTGATACAGATCTTCAGCGTTAGAGCATTGGGGAACCTCATCCAACACCCGTTTGAGGTAAGAGATGGGGGGGCAGGAAGTGAGTGGCTTCCAAGGTAATAGCAGGTGTGACCTCACTCTCTGGGAAGTCTACAAGGCTGGGAAGGATAGAAGAAGGAGAAGGAGAAGGCAACCAGCAGAAAAAGGACAGCTAGAGTGGTGTCTCTCCTACAAAGATGGCTGAACCCCTGGAAGATCTGAAGGAGCAAGTAGGGGCCAGATCCTCTTGGAGGACATCTGAAAGCAGAACAAGAAGCAACGGATGGAAACTAATCAAGGAGAGAAACAACCTAGAACTTAGGATAAATTTCCTGACACCGAAAACAATTAACCAGTGAAAGGACTTCCCTCCAGAAGTTGTGGGTGCTCCAACACTGGAGCTTTTCAAGAAGAGTTTGGATAACCATTTGTCTGAAATAGTATAGGGGTTCCGGCTTGAGCAGGGAGTTGGACTAGAAGACCTCTGAGGTCCCTTCCATCTCTGGGATTCTGTTAAGGACCAGGGGAGACCTGAGAGCAGTCTTCCAGTATTTGAAGGGCTGCCCCAAAGAAGAGGGAGTCAACCTATTCTCCAAAGCCCCTGAAAGCAGAAGGAGAAGCAGCGGATGGGAACTAATGAAGGAGAGAAACAACCTGGAACTAAGGAGAAATTTCCTGAGAACAATTAATCCTTGGAACGACTTGCCTCCAGAAGTTGTGGCTGCTCCATCACTGGAGCTTTTCAAGAAGAGACCAGCAGCCATTTGTCCAGCAGAGTCTAGGGTCTCCTGCTTGAGCAGGGGGTTGGACTAGAAGACCTCCAAGTTCCTTTGCAACCCTCTTCTTCTATGCTCTGTGGGCTTCTCTTGTGTTTGTCATGATCGCTGCGAGATTCAGAGAACTCCAGTGACCGTGTTTAATTGCTCGTTTCTTTCCCTGCTTCCTCCAGAAGAACATCTTGGAGCCACTGTTGATGCCAGTGCTAAACTGCGCTTGTCACGAAAAGAAGACCGTGGCGAAGGAAGCTATAAGGACCCTGCGTTTCCTCCTCAGATACCTCGAGATAGAAACCCATGCATGGAAGGCAGTCAACCTCATTCCGCTCCTTCCAAAATATTTTCATGATGTAAGTCAACCAATTCATAACAAACTGGTTTTCCACCTCTCTCTCCCTTCCTTCCTCTCTCCCCCTCTTCCCCCTCTCTCTCCCTCTCTTTCTCCCCCTCCTCCCTCCCTCCCTCCTCTCTCTCTTTCTCTCTCTCTCCTCTTCCCTCTCTCCCCCTCTCTCTTCCCCCTCTCTCTTTCTCTCTCCCTCCCTCCTTCCTCCCTCCTTCCCTCCCTCCCTCCCGCCCTCCCTTTCCCTTTCCCTCTCCCTCCCTCTCTCTCTCTCTCTCTTTTTCCCATAAAGAAGGCCTGGGTACCCTCTGCAGAATTCTAATTTTATCGAAAATGCTTAGAAAGTTCAGCAACAACTGTGTTGTGCTGATCTGAAACAGCAGATGATCCTGGAGCCCTTCTAGAGAGCTGGAGAAGTGCCAGAGGGGGTGGAAGAGAAGGAAGGTTGCCCCTCTCTTCAGCTTCACCAAACCAGGTGTCCGCCTAGAAAATCTACAACACCACACAGCCTATCTAGCAAAATGCCCTAGATTGGTCATCTAGATTGGTGTTGCTTGATCTCAGACACTTTAAGATGTGTGGACTTCAACTCTGCTGGCCTGAGAACTCCAGGAGGAGCTGCTAAGATTGAACAACTCTGGTCTAGATCAGGATTTCTCAACCTTGGCAACTTTAAGAGGGGAGGACTTCAACTCCCAGAACTCTCCAGCCAGCATACTGGAGTTGGGGTCCCCATCTTTGGGGCAACCATGACCTGGATGATTGACCATCTCCATGGACACTGAACTGGGAATAGGTGGGCTCTGAACTTGTGTGTTCTCCTTCAAGAAGCTTCTGCATGGCTATTCTGCTATTGGAGGGACTAACCTGTCTCTCTTCCTTCGTAGGACGACATCGAACTGAGGAATACCTCCATCACCATTTTCGGCATGCTCCTGAAAGGACTGAAGGAGATACGGAATAGTAATATGGCGGAAAACATCCTGAACAGCCTTGTTCCTCTAGTCATACTACTGTCAAATGATCGGACGAAAGAGGTGAGTTGAAGGGCTGCGTAACCTGAGCTCCTGCTCTGATCATGCTACCTTCTCAGTGAGACCACTCTTACCCCCATCTTCACTCAGAGCAACGTGGTTGTACCACGTGGACACTCTGCAGAATGCAAAGAGATTCTGGACAATCCTGAAGTTGTGGGGTCCTTGGTGCTCCCTGAACTTGGTTGTTTCCTTGAAGACCTTTCATGATCCAAGTAGGTGACAGCATCTCCCTCTTTCCTCCCTCGGCCAGGTCTCCAGGAAGACCCTCGACTCCTGCGTGTCCTTTATGAACTGGGGGGGCTTTCCCAGCAACTTGTTTGACTATGAAATGTACACCAGCCTCCATAGCATGTACTCCAACATCTGCTACGTGGTTGTAAGTAGGAGCCAAGCTGGCCAGTTTTCTTCCAGATTAGAGTTTGCTAAACGTTTATTTCTTTATTTTGCCCTGCCTTTCTTATTTTTATAAATAGTTCAAGACAGTGGGCATCTCTAATACTTCTTCTTTTCTTCACAACAGCCCTGTGAGGTGGGTTGCCCTGAGAGAGAGGAACTGCACCAAAGTCACCCAGTGGCCATCCTGACTAAGGAGGGACTAGAACTCCCAAAGTCACCCAGCTGGCTTTCATGCCTAAGGCAGGACCAAAACTCACCATTCCCTGCTCATTGGCCCAAAGTCACCCAGTCCGCTTGCTTGCCCAAGGGGGGACTAGAACTCACCGTCTCCTGGTAATTAGCCAAAATCACCCATCCAGCTTTCATGCCAAAGGCGGGACTAGAACTCTCAAAGTCACCCAGCTCGCTATCATGATTAAGGCGGGACTAGAACTCACTGGCTCCTGGTTTGTTGCCTGATGCCTTAACCACTAGACTCATCTGACTAGAGGGATTCTTCTTGGGTTTTTGCTCTCTCGGGAACAACAGAGGTTCCCTGCAACCATGAGGACTAGAAACCTTGCTGGTTTGTGGGTTTGAGGATTAGAAATGGCAGTTTGTGGGAAAAGGAAATTAGGGCGTAGAGGGGGGCAAAATATAAATGCATTTATAAGTTCAGAAGCCATTTCCTTAGCATTTTTCTTTCCCTTTTCTTTTTCTATTTTCTGTTTTTCACTATCTGCTTTTTTTCTTTATTTTCCTTTATGCTTTTAATTTGGATAAAACTGTCACTAATAACATAAATATCGATTATTATAGTAAAGTATAGTATAGTATAATAATGTTTAGTACAGTACAGTAAGTTGTTGAGGACATGAGGACTAGAAACCTAACCAAGAAAGCGGCCCCTTTGTAAAAAAAATTTTTAAAAAAAGGAAGCTCTCTAGTTGAGTGGCTTGTTTGTTGCCTTGTTTTCCCCAGATGAATAAATGCAAGCAAAACCTTCCTGCAATGTTGGATCAGATGCTGGGATTCCTGAGGAGCCGGAACTCTTCCCATCGCGAGGCAGCTGCCCTCTTAATTGGTAATCACCAATGCCAACTCTGGAAGGAGGGCAGGAAAACCCAAGACAGGCGGGCGGCCTTATCACCAAAAGAATCTATGCCGAATTAAGCCATGTCGCTTAATCAGACTGGAAGCTGCTCTTATACCGTGTGGCTTCTCCGGAACTGCTACGATTGCGCAACGGTTTTTCAGGCAGTTCCTGCCCTCTTTCTTAAGGGTATCGCTGCCGTTGTTAAGATTTTGTGTGTTTGTGTAGTTAGAGTGAAACACTACAGAAACACACTAAATCTCAGAAAGCTGCACAAAAATTATTTTATTTTATTTTATTTTTATTTTTATATAAAAGCAGCTAAATTTAAAACTTCCTAAACTTTAAATGGCTAGGTCTAAAAAAAGAGCAACTAAAAAGAACCCCAATTAACTACAGTATTTTTTTTAAAGCTCCCAAAGGGGAAAAAAACTTACCCAATAGAACAGGGGTCTCCAACCTTGGCAACTTTAAGACTTGTGGACTTCAACTCCCAGAATTCCTCAGCCAGCAAAGCAAAGCTGGCTGAGGAATTCTGGGAGTTGAAGTCCACAAATCCTAAAGTTGCCAAGGTTGGAGACCCCTGCAATAGAAGGTACAAGGCAGGCAGGCAGGCAGGCAGGAAGGCAGGCAGGCAGATAGAGCTGCTCACCGATGAGCTTGATTGCAGGCAGAGAGATTCATTTGCTGGCTGATGCAATGGATTGCAGGGATTACAGCAAGACGTTGCAACCAGCAGCTAAGGTAAGCAAGCTGGAGGCTGGAGGGGGGGGAAGGGGGGATGGATTTTTGCTACCGGTTAGCAGGCAACTCAGCTGGGCTCGTCAGAGCCATTTAAAAGAAAAAACAGGCTCTGATGATCGCGCGGCTCAGCTGGGCATGGGGGACAGGGGCAGGGATTTTTCCTACCAGTTCTCTGAACTGTGCACCGCCATCGCTACCTACTCGCCCGAGCCGGTCCGAACCAGGAGCATTTCACCTCTGGTTGGAAGGGACCTTAGAGGTCTTCTAGTCCAATCCCCGGCTAAAACAGGAGACCCTATTCCATTTCAGACCAGTGGCTGCCCAATCTCTTCTTTAAAGCCTCCAGTATGGCCTGGAGACAAAACCATATGAAGAACGGCTACTCCTAGTCCACGGGTGAAATGCTCCCAGTTCAGACCAGCTCGGGCGAGTAGGTAGCAATGGCGGCAGGCAGTTCGGAGAACCAGTAGCAAAAATCCCTGCCCCTGCCCCCCATGCCCAGCTGAGCCGTGCGATCATCAGAGGCTTTTTTTCTTTTAAATGCCTCTGACGAGCCAAGCTCTGACGATCCTAGCTGAGTTGCCTAATTGATCAGGCAACTCAGCTGGGATCGTCAGAGCCTTTTGAAAGCATTATTTAAACGGTTTTACATGTAAAAAATGGTTTTAAAAGTAAAAAAAAAAATGGCCATGCCCACCCAGTCACATTACCCCCCCCCATCAAGCCATGCCCACAGAAACGGTAGTAACAAATTTAGATTTCACCACTGCCCTCGTCCTTCTTTTTATCAGACAGACCCAATCCCTGGAACCATCCCGTAAAGTCCCAAAGCGACTCTTCCAAGTGGAAACCAATGAATTGCGTGTTTTTTTTCTCCTGAATCAGTCGATTTAGCCGTCTCTGCTAAGCCCACCAACGTTTTCTTTTTATGCGCCTAGGCTGCTGCGCGCAATACATGCAACCGGAAGTGGTGACTTCCCTACAGATCGAAGAAGTTTTCCTCGGTGAGTTTCAAAGTTTCCTCGCTTGAACCGGTGACTTGTTCTCCGGAAGCTCTTTCGCTGATCAGGGTTGGTTCTCACGGTTGATCCCAGAAATCCTTTGTTTTCTGAATTCGTTTCAGGTCTCCGGGATCTGCAAGGCGATCGTGAAGCCTCGGTGGCTCAGGCTGCAGCTGACTCAATGGAAGAAATCTTTCGGCAGTGTGGCCATCTGATCGAGCCGGGTCTTGTTAGCAGTCAACTCCTCTCCAAAGGCATCAGGAGGATCTCCGAGACCAAGCAATAATAGTTTAATAGTTTAATAGTTTTCTTTATTATCATGGCACCTCATACAATTAAAGTGCCATCTTCACTGTATATTATACTTTTTAAAAACCCTATTAAAATAAAACAAAAACACACTTCCTTCACATTGTATGCAATTGAATTGAAAACCCCTGATATTGCATTAATATTGCACTCTACAGTAGAATTGTATTGTTGGAAGAAATATCCTTCTGGGTTCAGCTCCGAGTGGGGAAAAAGACACTGGAAACATGGAGACTGCTTGGAAAGATGGTTTAATGATGGACAGGATCACATGGCTTGAGTTCCCGAACAGAAAAGGGCAGAGATGCTGAGCGTGCCTTGGTTTTTTATGCCCTCTCTGGCTTTGAAGTTCCTGGGGCCCAGGAAGAATATCCTGATTGGTCATAGCTTCGCCCTTTAGGTTGTCTGTGTGCCAAGTTTGGCTGAAACTTGGTGGGTGGTGCAATAAAGGGCAGTTAAATGGCTCTGCCTGAAGGAGGTGGATCTTTGTTATGTAGAATAGACTTGCTCAGGCCTTAGTGGCCCATTAATAAAGGTGGGGGCTGAGTTTCTGGTTCTCTGAGTTTCTCTTTTAGGGAAAATATTCTGCCTTTTTAGTATATCCTAAAATATTTCCTTTTCCTAGGAGAGGAGTGAGTGCTAACTTCCTACAGTCTAGTTACTGCTCTTGTTATAGGAAAAATGACGGACTAGGCCAAGCTCTTCAATGCAGGAAAGAGTTTATTGCGCAAGGTTCAAACAGTCCAAAAGGTCTGAATGCCGATGGCTTCTTCTGGCCATGTATTTATACAGTTTAAAGGCAAAAGTATTACAGAGAGTGATGCATTTCACACGTAGAAGCTGCCCTTTCATCTATCTCTGGGAAAGAAAATAACAATCTTCTTCTCACATACTCAGGTTCTCTGCTCTGGAGCTCAAGACATAACAAAAGGAGATAAGAGGCTTGGAGACGCCTCAAGGGCAATAAGGAAGCAGCACCCCTTATCCAGGGATATGCATGACTTTTGGGGTGAAATAAACATTAAACAACAGACTGTTGTTTAGGGTCAGTTTGCCCTTTTACAATTCTGTGCCTACGTCAAATACTGTTTGTCATCTCAGCACCTTGGCACGGAAGAGGCACTTCTGTCTTGACCAAAGATTTGGATTTCTAATATTTGGGTTTTATCCCAATATCGAATCTTAGCCTGGCTCATACCCCCCTTTGTGACTCATCTGTTTATCCAGACGAGTCACACATATAAATCCTCTTCCTGCTGGAGCCGTTTGTAATCCCACATAGCCATCACCTGAGCAGTTGTCCTACGTTCCACCAGCAAGGATAGACTTTTAGAGATAGTTTTAACAAACAGAGGTAAAATACATGGGAGAAAAATACACCCTGCAGCTATTAATCCCACCAGGCCAAAAATGGCCTGCAGGCCAGGTAACTTTGGCCACCATCCTGAAAACATGTCCTGTAAATTAAGGCCTTTCCATGTCTGGACTGGCACATGAGCTATTTTAACCATTTTGTCTGTTATCTCCTTAATAACCTTTCCGCTTTCATCAACTTCTATGCAGCAGTTAGTCAAATTAAACTTTCCACATACCCCTCCTTCCTTGGCCAACAAATAGTCTAAGTCTAATCTATTCTGCATAATATATGTCCTTGATTTGACACTCTCCCTAGCTAATTGAGTAAGACCTTTTACAGTTTCGTTGGTGATGATTTCAACCACCGCTTGCAGACGAATTAAACGGTTCAGAATGTATATAGGGGTCCGATAGCCATACATGCCATCTTCTGCCCATGTAGCTGGTCCATAAACCTCAGTAATTCGCTCTGCAGGCCACTCCTCACTTCCCCAACTACGTTGGTTACCTCCGACCCTAACTTTTCCTATTGCAGATGTATCTACATGTCTTCTTTGTCTTAAGTTCCCCACCTCCTCATACACCGGGACATCTAAAACCTGTTGAGTTTTAGGGGGAAGCAAAAAGTCCAATTATTCCCAGGACACAAGCTCCACACCCATTCTTAGGTAGATACCCATGTGCCATCTTACCACAAATCCAGTACAATCCATCAGGAGCCAGCCATTCAAGGGTATGATTATCCGGATCCCTTAAGAAGGCTAATCTGTTGACCTCAAACAGAGCCGTTTCCTCAATACCCTCTGTGACATTACTCCCTGACCACCATGTCTTGCTTTCCCATTTTCCTGTGCATATAAGGTTTCCTACCTGTTTACAATCCGTTTGAGTCCTCCTTTGGAAGCATACATTCCCTACCAAACTGGTGGTAAGTGTCCAGTCCCCATCTTTTCCCTGATTATGTGAAAGGTTACCCTTCTGTTCCATTTCTAATGCTTTGGAATAGTTCAATTCTTGAGCTTCCCATGGCCATTTTTCTCCCATGTTAGTTCCTCCACATACAAAACAATTTGATACATTCAGAGTGTGGGCTATGTCTTCTGCCAATTTGACAAAGGTATTTGTTACATAGCTAGGGATTTCGGGTATATTCAGCTTTTCCCTTTTCAGATAATATTACAAGGGGACTTCTTCAGGATTTATTACCAAATAATGTACTAGCACCTCCTCTATAATTTTCACGTCACACTCTACCTTACAGCTTATACATAAAACACAATCAATACAGTGAGTGCAACAACAACACTCACACCCACAATTACAAAACCAACACATTTAAAGAAAATTCTCTTTTCTGTTCTTTTGCATCAAAAGGCAGCTTCCAGGGTGTCCTAAGCAGGGACTTCTTTCACCTGTAAGAGGTTCACACTCCGCAGCTGGTTGGGGAAATATTAGGGATCGGAACGACTGAGAAATCAAATGGGCCCTGGTTGTCCACAAAACCATTGCTTATATCTGTAAAACACAATAATCAATAAAGCTACTACCCCAATTACTCAAAGTGCCCACACCCAATTTTCCTCCCACATGAATCCACAATGATCTTCAATCTTTCATCAGGATCCAAGTTCCGGACTAATTCAAGAGAGCAGGTGCTCCATCCTCTTTTTTTTTTAGCTTACAGCGGGTTACATCGGCAGATATACATCAAGGTAACCTACAGTCAGGTCCAGAAATATTGGGACATCGACACAATTCTAACATCTTTGGCTCTATACACCACCACAATGGAGTTGGAATGAAACAAACACAATGTGCATTAACTGCAGACTGTCAGCTTTAATTTGAGGGTATGTACATCCAACTCAGGTGAACAGTGTAGGACTTACAGCAGTTTGTATATGTGCCTCCCACTTGTTAAGGGACCAAAAGTAATGGGACAATTGGCTTCTCAGCTGTTCCATGGCCAGATGTGTGATGTTCCCTCATTACCCCAATTACAATGTGCAGATAAAAGGCCCAGAGTTCATTTCAAGTGTGCTATTTGCATTTGGAATCTGTTGCTGTCAACTCTCAAGATGAGATCCAAAGAGCTGTCACTATCAGTGAAGCAAGCCATCATTAGGCTGAAGAAACAAAACAAACCCATCAGAGAGATAGCAAGAACATTAGGCATGGCCAAAACAACTGTTTGAAACATTCTCAAAAAGAAGGAATGCACCGGTGAGCTCAGCAACACCAAAAGACCTGGGAGACCACGGAAAACAAGTGTGGTGGATGACCGAAGAATTCTTTCCCTGGTGAAGAAAACACCCTTCACAACAGTTGGCCAGATCAAGAACACTCTCCAGGAGGTAGGTGTATGTGTGTCAAAGTCAACAATCAAGAGAAGACTTCACCAGAGTGAATACAGAGGGTTCACCACAAGATGTAAACCATTGGTGAGCCTCAAAAACAGGAAGGCCAGATTAGAGTTTGCCAAACAACATCTAACAAAGCCTTCACAGTTCTGGAACAAGATCCTATGGACAGATGAGACCAAGATCAACTTGTACCAGAGTGGATGGGAAGAGAAGAGTATGGAGAAGGAAAGGAATTGCTCATGATCCTAAGCATACCACTTCATCAGTGAAGCATGGTGGTGGTAGTGTCATGGTGTGGGCATGTATGGCTGCCAATAGAACTGGTTCTCTTGTATTTATTGATGATGTGACTGCTGACAAAAGCAGCAGGATGAATTCTGAAGTGTTTCGGGCAATATTATCTGCTCACATTCAGCCAAATGCTGCAGAACTCATTGGACGGCGCTTCACAATGCAGATGGACAATGACCCAAAGCATACTGCAAAAGCAACCAAAGAGTTTTTGAAGGGACAGAAGTGGAATGTTATGCAATGGCCAAGTCAATCACCTGACCTGAATCCCATTGAGAATGCATTTCACTTGCTGAAGACAAAACTGAAGGGAAAATGCCCCAAGAACAAGCAGGAACTGAAGACAGTTGCAGTAGAGGCCTGGCAGAGCATCACCAGGGATGAAACCCAGCGTCTGGTGATGTCTATGTGTTCCAGACTTCAGGCTGTGATTGACTGCAAAGGATTTGCAACCAAATATTAAGAAGGGAAAGTTTGATTTATGATTATTATTCTGTCCCATTACTTTTGGTCCCTTAACAAGTGGGAGGCACATATGCAAACTGCTGTAAGTCCTACACCTTTCACCTGAGTTGGATGTACATATCCTCAAATTAAAGCTGACAGTCTGCAGTTAACGCACATTGTGTTTGTTTCATTCCAACTCCATTGTGGTGGTGTATAGAGTCAAAGATGTTAGAATTGTATCGATGTCCCAATATTTCTGGACCTGACTGTATATATAAAATACAGAAGCTTTCTTTAAGCACATTCAAATGTCACTTATGTTGGATGTTGCTTGTCCACGGACACTTTCCAGCCGGTGTCAGCTGCTGCCTTGACTCGTGTCCGATGGATCCATGATTTTGATTCTGCAATCTTAATAGCAAGTGGAGAAGTCATAATACCAATAAAAGATCCCTTCCATCTTCCACTTGGTCCCCAGGTTCAAATGAGTGACATTAAGTTACTAATCTAGGGGGTCCTTGTTCCATCACATATCGTTGGAATCTCTCAATTTGCTTATTAAGTTCTTGTACTATCTCCATATTCAGCCTATTTGTCCTTGTTTTTATTGTCCTGTACTGTCTGCCAGATGGTAATAGTTCAAAAAAAGGGGGCCCAGGATGAAATGGACCCTTAAGGATGTTTTGAACTTTCTTAAGGCAATGGGAGGTGGGTTTTTTTTTTTTTTTGGTAAATACTTTTTATTTATTTTTTTCCAAACATAAACATAAAATATAACTTTTAAAAACAAAGTCTCGATCTGGTCATAGATGGTTACCACGCTTACATTCCTTTAACAAGCTCCACTCAATTTCCCATTACATCTTTTGCGGATAGAAATTCAAAACATAAAAAAAACAAATTTTAACATAAAATCTAGCATCTCCACCTAAACAAATCCATTATATCAATACAATTTTACTTTCAAACTAACTTTCACTCATTTTTATATCTATATGTCAATCCTGATTTTATTTTGTTCTTCTTCACCTTGTATCTTTCACCATCAGTGTCAAAATAATTTTTAACAATATTCTAACCTCTTATTCCAATTATTTACCTTACAATTTTATCACCACAAATCTTAATTTCAAGTTCAATACAACTCCATTTTTATTACACTTTCTAAAACAAAATTCTATCTAATTCTTAATCTCTTGACCCTTTTCCTCGAATCTTAGTATCTTAAACACACTTAAAAATACTTATCATCTATTACAATTTCCATGTTACACAGATTTATCACAAAAACATGTTTTATTTAAACTAATTTCTAGCATATTTTCTTCCATACCTCCCTCTATTGTTTGGCTGTTTTCCAGCATATTATGTTTGGCTGATTCCCAGCATAGTCTCCTCCAAAACACCAACTATTTTTGGCTAATTTCCAGTATAGTCTCCTCCAAGCCTACCACCATTATTAGCTAATTTCCAGCATGTTTTCCAGCATAATCTCCTCCAACTCTCCACCTATTTGTTTGGCTGATTTCCAGCATTTTATTGGCTGATTTCCAGCATATTCTCCTCCAACTCTCCTGTAAGTGTTTGGCTGATTACTGCAAGTTCAAATCTCACCAGGCTCAAGGTTGACTCAGCCTTCCATCCTTTCAAAGGTAGGTGAAATGAGGACCAGATTGTGGGGGCAATAAGCTGACTTTGTATAAATATACAAAAGGATGAAGGCCTTTGCTTAATGCATTGTAAGCCACCCTGAGTCTCCGGAGAAGGGCGGTATATAAATTAAAGCAAAAAAAAAAAAAAGAAAAAGATATTTTAGGACTTTTCTTGTCACATTTGTTAAGCGAATCACTGCAGCTCTCAAGTTAGAAACATGGTTGTTAAGTGAATCTGGTTTCCCCACTGACTTTCCTCGTCAGAAGGTCGCAAAATGTGATTGCTTGACTTTAGGACACAGCAACGGTCATAAACCTGAACCAGTGGCCAAGCATCTGATGCTTGAAAGGGTGAAAAATGTACATGTGGCTTTTTTCAATGCTGTTGTTCCTTTGAATGGCTACTAGACAAATGGTTGCAAGTCAAGAACTATCTGTATATATATCCTTGCATTAAAGCACTTCATTTGGCCATCGGTTCTCTAATCCTTTATTCCATTGGGGGGTGTTAAGCTATCTGGACTGGCCGTCTCTTCGGAAATGGGGAAAGAATCTGATTTTCCCCCCAATCTATTCTTCCACCTGCACAGAAGCGCCAGGGAGCTGTGGAGGGAGCTGGCTGTAGACCCCTTTTCCAACAGGAAGTTCATGAAGCCCTTCCTCAAAACGCTTCATGATCAAGACCCCAGCACTGAAGCCATTGGGAGGAGAAACAGCAAGTCTATCATGCCCATTGCGGTAAGCCCTCAACCGGAGGCTCTGCTTTCCTTTGATCTAGAGGTGGGCCACTCCTGAGGGAAGGGGGAAGGGGCTGAGCAGAAGAGCCACCCTCGGGGGTCTCCCCATCAGGAGCAGGCATGCCTGGTTGGAGGGAGGAAGTGGGCAAACTGATGGGGGCTGAAATTGAAGCAAAATTTGGCATAAGGCCCCCCCCAAAATGCACCACTGAAAGTAGAGGCATCTGTGGGATTCCTTGCCAAAACAGTTTTGATATCCATCCATCCATCCATCCATCCATCCATCCATCCACCCATCCATCCACCCATCCATTTATTTATTATACTCATCCATCCATCAATCCACCCATCCATCCATCCATTCATCCACCCATTCATCCACTCATCCATCCATACCTTCATCCATCTATCTTTATCATCTATCTACCCATTCATCCATCCATCCAGATCTATCACCCATTCATCGGTTCATCTATTCATTAATCCATTCAGTCATGTATCCATTTATTTATTTATTTATTTATTCATCTATTCCTTCCTTTATGCCTTCCTTTACTCATCCATTCTGTAATGTATATAGTTTTGGCGGGAAGTTTAAAAGAACAATAGCACGTTGGTGATTGGCGAACTCCCTGGCTGAAGACGTATATAAAGGGAGCTGTTTTACTATATGCTTTGTTGGATTCACACTGTGAATAAAAGAGCTGTTGTTACTGAAGTTCTTGCTTCTGCCTCCTCATTCGCCCAATTTAACATTGGCGACGAGGATGGGATTGAGGTGAACAAGAAGCAAGACGAAGAGCTGACAACAACGAATCCAGCCAGGCGGACGAGCTCAGTGCCAAGCGAGATGACCAGGATGTCTGCTTTTGCACTGCCAACACCTTTCAGTCCAGCCAGAGAGAAGTGGGGGTCGTACATGGCTCGGTTTGAGTGTTTTCTGGGGGCCAGCGACCTACAGAGCCTCTCCGACAACAGAGAAAGAGCTCTATTCCTGAGCCACTGTGGGCCCGAAGTCTTCGACATGGCTGAGTCACTATCTGAGCCGACCCCGGTTCAGTTGGTAATGTGGCAGGTTTTACAAGCCTTGCTAAAGGGATACTACGCCCCGGTACCCTCCAAATTCGTCCAGAGGTACAAGTTCTGGCAACGGTTGCAATGAGAAGAAGAGCCAATCAGTGCTTACATGGCCACCCTATGCAAGGCTGCCACGCACTGTGAGTACTGAGACCTTGATGACGTGCTCATAGAGCAACTAATCTGCGGTGTTAGAGATATTCACCTACAGAGAAGACTTCTGGCCAGGTCAAATCTGACCCTACACATCACTCTTGACAAAGCAAGAGCACACGAATCCTCCACTAAGGCTGTGGACACCCTGCAACAACCAGCACCATCGCAGACGATACACAAGTCAGTCCCGGTGCACAGTGAAGTAACCCAGATCGACAGTGAAGAAGAGTCTGATGAAGACGTCTTCCAAACAGAAAGGCATAGATGTGATCAGAGAGAGTGGAGAGAGGACTGCGCGAGCTGCGGAGGGTCACACCAATGGCAGACCTGCAAGTTCAGAGACGCCGTCTGCAGACGCTGTCAGACCCTGACAAGGGTGTGCAGGGCGAGTCTACCATCCAACCATAAGCCAAAGAATGGACCTTGCCAATCTGAGCCAGAGGGACACAAAAGAGCCAACAAATATGGCGACCCAAAAAAGAGTACAAATTTCAAAAGCCACGAGACTGCAGCACCAGAGTAGGTCAAGCAAGTACCGCCCTAGAGAAGAAGATACACACCAAGGTGGAAATAGAAGGACACCCATGTAAGATGGAGATCAATACCGGCTCATCTCTATCGAACATGTCCTGGGCCACCCTGAAAACGGCCATATCCAGCTTGAAAAGATGTCAACTACAGCCCCAGTGACTATGGCTACGCGATTACCAAGGGAACCGCATTCCCGTGGAAGGAGTAGGCATGTTCCAGGTCAAGTACGGACAGCACCAGAAGAAGCTACCGCTCACCGTGGTCAGTGGACACCTACTGAGCCTCCTGGGCCTGGACTGGTTTAAGGTCTGGGAATGGGAGTCACCGGATTCCACAGCACGAGCGGCAGCCTGACGGACAACCTGATGCAAGAGTTCCAGGATGTGTTTGATGACCAGCTGGGCAGATACGTGGGGACACCTATCTCCTTTAACTTAGACCCTAACATAGCCCCAATCAGGCTTAATGCTAGAAGAGTGCCTTTTGCACTAAAGCCAAAAATTGACCTGGAGCTAGACAAGCTCATCAAGCAGGGGGTGTTAGTCCCTGTAGATCATGCTAAATGGGAAACCCCAATAGTGACCCCATCAAGCCAGATGGAACTGTGTGCATCTGCGCTGATTATAAATGCATGATTAATAAGGCTCTCCAACAAAGTGCTTATCCTGTTCCAATCGTGCACTTTATTGTGTGCTTGGTTTTAAAACCTAAAATACTCAATAAAAATTATTTTATTAAAAAAAATCCTATCCTATCCTATCCTATCCTATCCTATCCTATCCTATCCTATCCTATTCTACTCTACTCTACTCTATTCTACTCTGCTCTACCCTACTCTATTGTATTCTATTATTTGTCAAGCATGTATAAGATAAGAGATATAAGTATAAACATGGTTATGAGTACAGGAAATGGATATGAACAAATGGAGATAATACGACAGGAATGGTAGGCAGGTTGGTGCACTTATGCACGCCCCTTACAGACCTCTTAGGAATGGTGGGAGGTCAATGGTGGGATTCAGCCAGTTGGCACCACTTCAGGAGAACCGGTTGTTAACTTTCTGAGCAGTTTGGTGAGCTGGTTGTTGGAAGAAATCATTAGGGCACAGAACCGGTTGTTAAATTATTTGAATCCCACCACTGGGTGAGGTCAACAATAAACAGTCTAAGGTTAAAGTTTTGAGGGTTTTGGGATGAAACCACAGAGTCAGGGAGTGCATTCCAGGCATTGACCACTCTGTTACTGAAATTGTATTTTCTGCAATCGAGTTTGGAGTGGTTTACCTTAAGTTTCTATCTATTGTGTTCTTGTATATTGTTGCAGTTGAAGCTGAAGTAGTCATTCACAGGTAGGACGATGTAGCAGACAATTTTGTGTACTACGCTTAGGTCAGATCGAAGGTGGCGTATTTCTAAATTGTCTAAGCCCAAAATTTCAAGCCTGGTGGCATAAGGTATTCTGTTGCAAGCAGAGGAGTGGAGTACAGTTCTCGTGAAATACCTCTGGACTCGCTCAATTGTATTAATGTCTGATATGCAGTGCGAGTTCCAGACAGATGAGCTGTATTCAAGAATTGGTCTGGCAAAAGTTTTACATGCCCTTGTTTGCAGTTCAATATTACCACAGAAGAAGCTACGCAAGATTAGGTTAACGACTCTTAATGCGTTTTTGGCAGTTCTGTCTCACTTGTGCTACACGTTGTCTCCCTTTTGTTCGGTATCTACACCCCACTGTCCTTTCCAAGTCTGGAGAGGGTGTAGAATCTATGTTTCAGAAATCCCACTTCTAGCAAAATTTTGTGCCGTGTCTCAGACATGGACATTCCTGGCTCACTTTTCATGGACATTTTTTTCTCCTGGTTGGCCCACATCAAAGAAGTTCTACTTTTGTACTTTGTAAACTAAGTAACCTGGTTCGCCTCACAATCAGGAGGCTGTGAGTTTGATCCTAGGTAGAGGCAGATATTTCTTTCTCTGGGCACAATAAGAATGTATCTGCCAAACAAAACTCTGCATTGGCGACAAGAAGGGCATCCAGCCAGTAAACACTCAGCTCCATTCAGTTGCCCAGACTCCAGCCCGCAAGGGATTATGGGGTTGTTAAAAGAAGATGATGATGATGATGAATCTAAGTAACCTGGTGAGCACAAGCTGACTCTCCTTTCATCCTGTTTCTAAGCCACCAATGTTCTGTGTTTGCTTCTATCTTGATGCAGTTGACACTCTGCAAAACAAATTCGCCAACCTGCTCATGGCCCTCGTAACACAGCTTCATTTTCTCCTGGGAGCAAGCAAGAGTGGGTCCAGAAGATCCAGTAGAGTCATTGAGAGTTCAGAACAAACCAACCTTTTGGGGTAAGGAATCTCCTAGGCCCAATCTGGATTCTTTCTCCATTTCTGTAAAGCTCAGTAGATGCCTGTAGGTTTTCCTCACGTTGACTTATGACCACAACGGAGCACCAAATTACTGTTGCTGAATGAAATAGTCATTAAGTGAACTTTGTCCCATTTTGCAATCTTTCTTGCCACAGTAGTTACGTGAATCGTTGCGTTGGTTAAGCTAGAAAGAAAGTCTCTGTTGATTTGGTTTCCAGAAACTGCAGTAACCACAGCAATGTTTCTCGAGTGGCTGACAAAATGGCTGATTGAGTGGGTGGATTTTCATAGGGTTCTGGGGTTTGGTGTTTGAGGTGCTCCAGGGGGGTTGTGCAAAGTAGTGAGCCTTGTGTCTTTTGCTATTCTAAAGGTGGTGGGTAAATCCTCTTAGGTCCTAAAGGTCCTGTCCTTAGAGTTTGGGTGGGGGATGTAAATTCTTAATCCCATGAGGTCCCATCCTGGGGGAGCTGTTGCTTCACAAGCCGCGAAGTACTATCCTGAACAGCAGCGGGAGGCCGATTGGTGTCAGTGCAAGCATGGGCTTTACGGGGGAGATCAGCTGAATGATTGGCACCAACTCTTCTTCCTTTGTTTGATTTAACAATACAGTGCAAGCCATCAAAAACTTAATCGTGTGTGCCGGCTATCAAGAGGAATTCAACGATTTGGGGATGCTTGGATGCTGGGATATGCTGGTGACCCCTGATAGCTTGTTTGAAGCCATTTTCTACCTAGTCCGGAAAGAAATTAAAAGTCAAAAGAGCTTGGCTACAAGTGGCAGCGGGTGGGAGAGGGAGGGGAGGGGAGAGGAAGAGGAAGAAGAAGAGGCAGAGAAAGAGAGGGAGGGAAGGAGAGAGAGAGAGAGAAAGAAAAGAACTGGGAGGGGGAGAGAGAGGAAGAGTAGAGAAGGAGGGAGAAAGAAAAAGAGAGAAGGAGAGGGGGGGTGAGAAATTCTCTAAATGGAGTAATTCATTGAGTAATTGAATTTACATCATGATATCTCTAGCTTGGTGATTTTCTTCTCCCTAACCAGCAGATCTTGTCTGAGCTCTCCATATTTGCTCTTTTGGGAATTTATTCAGCTTCTCTAAAGAGGAGCTGAAGGTGATGTTCAGAGAGGCCAATATCTACCTGCCCCGTCCCGATCTAAGAGAGAAGACCATCAGGAAGGTTTTCTTCTCGGAGGTGAGGAGACCTTGGGATGCACCCCAATATTCTGGACAGCCGTTTGTCTGACGTTGTAGAGCAGGGGTCCTCAAACATTTTAAACAGGGGGCCGATTCACAGTCCCTCAGACTGTTGGGGGACCGGACTGGGTGGGCGGGCGTGGCTAGGTGGGCATGTGACTGGGTGGGCGTGGCCAGTTTAACCGTCCATTTTTTTGCCTTTCTCCTTCTAAGCCCCCTTAAATTGTTTTCAAAGACTTTTAATTTAAAGCAGTACTTTACAAGCCCACAGCTGCTTCTCAAGGCTGCACTGGTGAGATCAGCCATCAGCTGGCCCTCAGCTGGCCTTACAGCTGGCTCCCTGGAAGATAAGGCAGTGAGGGGCGGGGCAAGGGGCGGGGCTTAATCACACCACTCCGCGGGCCGTATTCTTTGCCCGTGGGCCGTAGTTTGAGGACGCCTGTTTTAGAGGGTCTGCTGCTTGAGCAGGGGGTCTCCAAGGTCTTCTGCTATTCTGTTAATCGGTGGGAGGGCTTCCCTCCAGAAGTTGTTGGGGGGGAGGGAGGGGGGAGGGAGGGGGAGGGAGGGAGGGAGGGAGGGAGGGAGGGAGGAAGACTCAATGACCACAATTTCCTTTTACTCTTTGTATTATAGGCAGTTTTGTATTCTTACAACTCTCATTTACATTACCTTTTGCCATACTGTAGTCCTCGACATATGACCGTCACAGAACCTCCAGTGGTCACTAAGTGATTTCAGCAGTCCTTAAGCCAATGCCGTGGTCGAATACTTAGGATAAACCAGACCTTTCAGTGATTTCCATCTAAAAGTTGTCCTCCATATACGACCACAACTGAACCCCAAATTTCTGTTGCTGAGCGAAAGTTCTTAAGCAAGTTTTGCCTCATTGTTCAACCTTCCTTGCCACAGTTGTTAAGTGAATCGCTGCAGTGCAGTTCTTATGGTGGTCAATCTGATGAATTAGTGAATCTGGTTTCCCCATTGACTTGGCCTATCAGACGGTCACAAAAGGGGATGACGTAACCTTGAAACACTACGACCATCATAAATATGGACCAGCAAGTACCCAAATTTTGATCACATGACCATTAGGATGCTACAATGGTCCTAAGTCTGAAAAATGGGCATGTCCCTTTTGTCAGTGCCATTGTGACTTTCAGGGGGTCACTAGACGAGGACTGTATTTTCTTTTTCTCTCCCTGTAATGGCTGAAAGTGGCATCTCTTAGTAGAGGCTCTCAGGGAAGTTCCCGTCCTTGGCTTGATGCTAAGGAAGGGAACTTCCTAATGCTCCATATCTCTACTCTTCTTCGTCAGCTGCTGTATCACCCGGAAGTTGGAAACATCTTTATGACGCAAGACATTCTCGAGGTTCTCCTGGAATGGATGATTCAGCCGTATCCTCTCATCCAGATCTTTAGCGTGAGAGGACTGGGATATGTTCTTCAGCACCCCTTCGAGGTAAGAGATGGGGGGCAGGAAGTGAGTGGCTTCCAAGGTGGTAGCAGGTGTGGCCTCACTCTCTGGGAAGTCTTCAAGGCTGGGAAGGACAGAAGAAGGAGAAGAAGACAATCATCAGGAACAGGATGGACTCAGCTAGAGTGGTGTCTCTTCTACAAAGATGGGTGTACCCCTGGAAGATCTGAAGGATCAAGAAGATCCTCTTGGAGAAGATCTCAAAGCAGAACAAGAGGAAACAGATGGGAACTGATGAAGGAGAGAAACAACCTAGACCTAAGGAGAAATTTCCTGACTGTGAGAAAAATTAATCCTTGGAATGACTTGCCTCCAGAAGTTGTGGCTGCTCCATCACTGGAGCTTTTCAAGGAGAAACCAGACAGCCATTTGTCCAGCAGAGTCTAGGGTCTCCTGCTTGAGCAGGGGGTTGGACTAGAAGACCTCCAACCCTCTTCTTCTATGCTCTGTGGGCTTCTCTTGTGTTTGTCATGATTGCTGCGAGACTCAGAGAACTCCAGTTACCGTGTTTAATTGCTCGTTCCTTTCCCTGCTTCCTCCAGAAGAACATCTCAGGGCCAGTTTTCATGCCGGTCATCAACTGTGCTTGTCACCCACAGAAGACGGTAGCAAAGGAAACTCTCCGGACCCTCCATTTCCCCCTTAGGCACCTTGCTGCGGACATCCATGCATTGAAGGCGGTCCATCTAATTCCTCTCCTGTTGAAATATTTTCCTGACATAAGTCAACCAAATCACGACAAACTGGTTTCCCCTCCTCTTTTTTAGTTATTTCTGTAAGATATAAGAAATGAAGGAAGGAATCAATAAATACACGAGTGAATGGATGAATAAAGGAATAAATAAACAAAGGAATAGATGGATAAATGAATAAATAAATGAATGGATTAATGAATAGATGAACCGATGGATGGATGGATGGATGGATGGATGGATGGATGGATGGATGGATGGAAGGATGAAAGGATGGATGGATGAATATCAAAGCTGTTCTGGTGAGGAAGCCCACAGATGCCTTTTCTTTCAGTGGTGCATTTTGAGGGGTGGGGACTTATGCCAAATTTTGCTCCAATTTCAGCCCCCACCAGTTTGCCCTCTGCCTCCCTCCAACCAGGGCATGCCTGCTCCTGATGAGGAGACCCCCGAGGGCGACTCTTCTGCTCAGCCCCTTCCCCCTTCCCTCAGGCGTGGCCCACCTGCAGATCTAAGGAAAGGAGAGCCGCCGGTTGAGGGCTTACCGCAATGGGCATGATGGATTTGCTATTTCTCCTCCCAAAAGCTTCGGTGGTGGGGTCTTCGTTCTGAAGCCTTTTGAGGAGGGGCTTCATGATCTTCATGTTAGCATAGGGGTCTGCAGCCAGTGCCCTCCATAACTCCTTGGCACTTCTGTGCAGGTGGAAAAATAGATTGGGGGAAAATCAGATTCTTTCCCCATTTTCGAAGAGACGGCCAGTCCAGATAGATTAACACCCCCCCCCCCAACGGAAGAAAGGATTAGAAAACAGATGGCCAAATGAACCACTTTAATACAAACAGGGTGTGGCTAACTGATGAGAACGTATAAGTCCGAAATAGATCTATCTTAGTCTCCTTAGTCTCCCAATGGGCAGCAGAGTGTTTGCTGGCTACCAGAAAAAAAAAGCCTAGAAACTAGTGGATTGTGATTTCACTGAATTAGGGCTGCATAAAAATCTTGGTTTACGTAGGAAGAACCTGGCTAAAGAGAAATACACATAAAGCCTATGAAAAGGAAAGGAAAAAAACAAAAAACAAATACTGTACCTTTACAGGGAGGATACATGGGATGAGGGTGGGGCTAACTGATGAGGACTTATAAGTCCGAAATAGATCTATCTTAGTCTCCTTAGTTTCCCAATGGGCAGCAGAGTGTTTGCTGGCTGCCAGAAAAAAAAAGCCCAGCATCAGACGCTTGGCCAGTGGATCAGATTTATGACCGTTGCTGTGTCCCAAAGTCAAGCGATCACAGTTTGCGACCTTCTGACGAGGAAAGTCAGTGGGAAAACCAGATTCACTTAACAACCATGTTTCTAACTTGAGAGCTGCAGTGATTCACTTAACAAATGTGACAAGAAAAGTCCTAAAATATCTTTAAAAGGTCATTCCCATATCCTCTCCCCCTCCCTCTCCCCTCCTTCCCTCCTTCCCTCCTTCCCTTCTTCCCTCCCTCCCTTCCTTCCCTCCTTCCCTCTTTCCCTCCCTCCCTTCCTCCCTTCCTTCCTTCCTTCCCTCCTTCCCTCCTTCCCTCTTTCCTTCCCTTCCTCCCTTCCTTAATTCCTTCCTTCCTTCCTTCCTCCCTTCCCTCCCTCCCTCCCTCCCTTCCTTCCTTCCTTCCTTCCTTCCTTCCTTCCTTCCTTCCTTCTTTCCTCAACAACTGTTTCTAACTCAACAACTGCAGTGGTTCACTTAACAACCGTGGCAAGAATGCTCATAAAATGGGGGGAAATCCACTTAACAACTGTCTTACTTCAGAACAGAAACGTTGGGCTCACTTGTGTCGTAAATCGAGGACCGCCCATATATTCCTCTGGGTTGGTATCTCCCTGTGAAGGAGCCAGGGTTGCCAACTGATCTGATGGCAGGAAGCCTACGTTGCTCCTGGGCCTTTGCAGCTTTTTCTCTGCAGCAATGAAAGCCTTCCGAAGCACGGAAACCCTGGTCCACTCCCGAAGTTTGCTTTCCAAGGAAGCCCAGGCAGGTAAAACGTTGGCCATTCCCCTGCCACATCTGCTGAGGAGTTGGCAAGCCACACCGCACCCTCCGTGGCTGAGAGTTCAGTGGGCCGTCCCTCACGGAGGGCCTCTGCGCCACCGGAAGTGCCAGGGACCCCAAAACTGGTCAAGGGGGGGGAGGTTTCCAGGAGCAGCGGGTCTCCAGAATTAACCCAAAGGTGCTTTTCACAGAATGACCCAGTTGGAAGTTGGAGCAGTGGGGAAATTCAAAAATTTTCCCTACCGGTTCTGTGGGCGTGGCTTGGTGGGCAGTTGACCGGGTGGGCGTGGCTTGGTGGGCAGTTGACCAGGTGGGCGTGGCTGTACAATTGACTCACACACAATGTAAAAGCTGCTTGACTTCACACAAAATGGCCCCTGCAACAAACAGGAACCTCACAGAGTCACAGAGCACTAAAAAACAAACTATCACACTTTACACAAAAATAACACAAAAGCTGCACAACTGACTCAAAAGCAGCTGGACTTCACACAAAATGGCCCCTGCAACAAGCAGGAACCTCATAGACAGTCAGGCACAGCTGATTTCTCACAGCTGATTGGTAGTAAAAAAAAATGCTAAAAAAAAGTTTTAAAAAAGCTCCGATATTGCCCGGTTCAGCTGATTGTCGTACTTTTTAAAGCATTTTTTAACCATCTGTTTGGGCGAATGGTAGCAATTATCACTATCGGTTCGGGCTCACCTGCCCAAACTGGTAGCATGTCACCCCTGCCTTGGAGGTCTTCTACTCCAAACCACTTCTCAGGCAGGAAAGAGTCAGGGTTCCAGGAAAACCCCCAACTCCAAGGAAAGACTCTGAAGCAAGCATTTCCCAAAGGTGTCTTGACTAGGATAGGTAAACTGGCCCATCTGGGAAAACCCGAACCTGAGAGGTCCAGGTTTTCCCTCAGTAGATCAAAACCCCCCAAACCATCCCCTCACTCCTCAGTCGATCACCTGCCCCACTCACCATCCGTCCATCTCGAGACCTCACTCCGACCACTCCTCCTCCAGATGCAGGATCGCCCTGACCTTGACCAACAGGAAGAATGCGATTATGACCTCAGACAACCCCTCTACTAACCCCCCCCCCACAACTCCTACTTTCCCACCCATGAGAAGATGGCAGCATGGAAGCTTCCGGCCTAATATGGCTTCCAAAGCTGACACCTACGATCAGTTTTGCTCCTAACCATTCCTTCTTTCTCACGGGGTTACACGGCAGATCAAGGTGTCTGCTGTTTCTCCAGAGATCTGAGCTGCTATTCACTTGCTGTATATTTTCTGGATTGGACAAAAATAGTTTCATTACTGGAAGAGACTTCAGATATGAAATAAACGCTAATAAGTCAAACAACAATATGAGATCGTGTTACGCTCAGGGTCCCAGCGTCTGTGAGAGATATACCCTATTAATAATGTCTTTGGGTATTTTGAAGGCCCTCACTGAACATAGTTATCTGCTGTTTCCTTGAGTCACAGCTATTGTCTTAATCAGTTGAACTTTGAACTGAGTAGAATTCTCCAATTATTTCAGAATAAGAGAGTTGGAAGGGACCTTGGAGGTCTTCTAGTCCAACCCCGAGCTCAGGCAGGTGACCCTACAATCATCTCAGACAAATGGTGGTCCAATCTCTTCTGAAAAGCTTCCAGTGTTGGAGTTTCAACTTCAGCTTCAACTTCTGGAGGCCAGTTGTCCCACTGGTTGAATGTTCTAACTGTCGGGAAATGTCTCCTTCATTCTAGGTTGCTTCTCTCCTTGATGAGTCTCCATCCATTTAAGAAGGGATCAGACAGTCAGTTATCTGAAATGGTATAGGTCCGTGATGGCGAACCTATGGCACGCGTGCCACAGCTGGCACGCGGAGCCATATCAGTTGGCACGCGAGCTCAGCTCCGGCGCACATCTGTGTGCCGGCTAGCCAATTTTCGGACTTTCTGGGCCCACCAGAAGTAGGGAAACTGGCCGTTTCCGACCTCTGGAGGGACTCCAGGGGGTGGTGGGGAAGGCCATTTTCACCCTCCCCAGGCTCCTAGAAAGGCTCTGGAGCCTGGGGAGGGTGAAAAATGGGCCTACCGGGCCCACCGTGCCATTGTGTGCCAAAAGTGGGGGGAAGTGTAGGTTGATCATGTGTGCATGCAGGGGGGGTGGGGCGCATAGAATTATGGGTGTGGGCACATGCACGCGCAACCCCCCCGTGCTCCCCCCATTTTTGGCACGCAATGGCAAAACGGTTAGCCATCACTGGTATAGGTTCTCCTGCACTTGACCACGGGGCTGGACTAGAAGACCTTCCAGGTCCCTTCCAGTCAATTGGAGGGATGATTTACCACCAGTTTATCAGGTGCTTAGGAGCCGAGGGCTTGGCAGCACAAGGGAACAACAGCCAATCACCGGCCATCAACCCACCAATCAACCAATCGGAAGGCACCACATAAAAATGAAGCATAGGATGGTCCATATTCCGGTAGAGAGAAGTTCCCTGAAGATGGGCTCCAGCATGAGCTCAAAAGCTCAGAAGACGGAACCAGATCGGACCTTGCAACATTCTCCTGGGACTCCCAAAGCTGCTTTTTCCAGAGGGAACTGGACTTTCTGGTTTTCCTTTGAAAATGTTTTGCTTCTCATCCAAGAAGCTTCTTCAGCTCTCTTGGATGAGAAGCAAAACGTCTTCAAAGAAAAACCGAGAGTGTCCAGTTGCCTCTTGAAAAGGCACCTTTGGGACAACCGTGACTTGGATGGCTGAGAGTCTCCATAGACATTATCCTGGGACGCATAGATTTGCCTTCATTTAATCGACATTAACCATTCATTTCCTTCTCTTTGTCTTTCATTAGCACCGACAGAGAAGGAATTAGGGAGAAATTGAAGGAGGCTTCCTATTATGTCTCCTAAACTGATGTAGGAATTGTCCTAGGAGGCACTCCCAACATTCCTCTTCCGAGCCGTTTTTCTGAAATATAATTTGGTTTCCAAGTGGTCTCTTTTTCAGCAGATGGCAGCACCCATCTGCCTTTTTCTGCTCTTCTAAAATCCTAGCCTGGTCAGGAAGTCTTCAAGGCATGAGAGACCGACAACCAGGAAGTAGGGGAAGAGGTAGATTTAAAAAAAAGAAAGAAAGAAATCCTGGAAGGAGGCAAAGAATACCGATGATGCTGAGAAACTGACCGGGACATGTTCAGAAAGTCCAAACAAGGTATGCCGTATATATCGGGAAATTCCAAAATTGCAAAATCAAATTCTGATTAGTATTTTTTTACAGAACTTGGCTGAGGGAAGACTCGTAAGATTATGCCACCATCTGCTGGAGGAATTTGGAAAGACGTGGCAGAAAGTGGAGAACGAAAAGAAAGGAAACCCAGGCTGCCTTGGGGTAAGGTAGTCCTCGACTTAAAACGGTTCATTTAGTGACCATTCAAAGTTTTACAACGGCACTGAAAAAAGTGACTTAGGACCGTTTTCCACAGCATTTCCCAGGGTCACACAATCCAGATCCAGACACTTGGCCACTGATTCACATTTACGACGGTTGCAGTGTCCCGGGGTCACGTGATCCCCTTTTGCGACCGTCTGACCAGCAAAGCCAATTCACTTAACAACCTTGTTGCTGATTTAACAACTGCAGAGATTCACCTAACAATGGTGGCAAGAATGGTTCGTAAAATGGGACAAAACTCACTTAAAAATGTCTCACTTAGCAACAGGAATTTTGGGCTCAATTGTGATCGTAAGTTGAGGACCAACCATGTTTCAATGGCCATCAGTGTGAAAAAGGGACGTAAAACACTTTCTTCAGTGCTATTGTAGCTTCGAACGGACACTAAATGACTGGTTATAAGTTGAGAACTACCTGTCCTGATATTTCTATGCCTTTTTGGTCCCCCTTTCTCCACTTTGGGGCATCTACCATAATTAGACGCTCTTCTTTTCTAAAGGAAAGAAGAATTAGGGGCGACATGATAGCAGTTTCCCAGTATTTGAGGGGCTGCCCCAAAGAAGAGGGGGTCCAATTATTCTCCAAAGCACCAGAAGGCAGGAGAAGAAACAACGGAAACTCATCAAGGAGAGAAGCAACCTGGAATTAAGGAGAAACTTCTTAACAAAGAAGACAATTAGCCAGTGGAACAGCCTGCCACCAGAAGTTGTGGGTGCTTTATCAATGGAGGCTTTTAAGAACACAAAGTTAGCTCAGATTGTGTAGGTTCTCCTGCTTGAGCAGGGTTGGGCTAGAAGGCCTCCAAGGTCAGGGGTGAAATGCTCCTGCTTCTGACCAGATTGCCCGATCCGGTAGCGATGGTGGCGGGTGGTTCGGAGAACCGGTAGCAAAATCCCTGCGCGCCCCTCCCCCCATGCCCAGCTGAGCCGCACGATCATCAGAGGCTTTTTTTTTTACTCTTAAAAGCATTTTTTCTACAACCTCTTCTGCCAAAAAAATGCTTTTAAAAGTAAAAAAAAAAGCCTCTGATGATCGTGCGGCTCAGCTGGGATCCTCAGAGGCTTTTCAATGCATTTTTTAAAAAGCCTCTCCGATGATCCCAGCTGAGGTTTTTTTTGTTTTGTTTCGTTTTTTTTAATTTGATTTATATGCCGCCCTTCTCCGGAGACTCAATGGGGCTTACAATGCGTTAAGCAATAGCCTTCATCCTTTTGTATATTTATACAAAGTCAGCTTATTGCCCCCACAAACTGGGTCCTCATTTCACCTACCTTAGAAAGGATGGAAGGCTGAGTCAACCTTGAGCCTGGCGGGATTCGAACTTACAGTAATTGCAGACAGCTGGTGTTAATCACAATACTATTAGTCTGCTGAGCCACCAGGCCCTTTTTGCCTGATCGGCAGAGAGACTTTTTTAAAAAATGCTTCGAAACGCCTCTGATGATCCCAGCTGTGTTGCCTGATCGGCAGAGGCTTTTCAAAGCATTTTTTTGCATTTGCAGAAAAAATCCTTTGAAAAATTAAAAAACAAAGTTGGTCACACCCACCCAGTCATATTACCCACCACCACCACCAAACCACGCCCACAAAACCGGTAGTAACAAATTTTCCATTTCATCCCTTCCAGCTCTATTCCATTTTTCTTCTTCTATTCTAAAAACAATTTCCCCTAGGAGACGCACATGAATATATGATTATTTACAATGTCTGTACTGAACAACTCCCTTAATCCATTTAAAAGTCATTAAATCGATCACGGATCCAGGGTGACCTGGTTTATGACCAGTGCTTGGTAGCTCAGCAGACTAAAAGCATTGTGATTAACACCAGCTGTCTGCAATTAAAGTTAAGTTTGAATCTCGCCAAGGCTCAAGGTTGACTCAGCCTTCCATCCTTTCTAAGGTAGGTGAAATGAGGACCCAGATTGTGGGGGCAATCAACTGACTTTGTATAAATATACAAAAGGATGAAGGCTATTTACGCATTGTAAACCGCCCTGAGTCTCCGGAGAAGGGCGGCATATAAATCAAATTAAAAATAAAATAAAATAAAATAAAAATTCACGGCTGAAAGTCGAAAGGACTGCCAGGAACAGATATGAGGAGGGGACCAGTGCTCGGCCACCTTCTGGCTTAACAAACTAAGTTGAGAAACGTCGCATGCTTTCCAAATACGATCAGGGCCCATGGGAAGACGCCTTTGGGATCCAGGGAAGGCTTTTATACAATGCTCCATCTATGTGGATAATAATGAGCATCTTTTTGGAGGACATTTGATCTCCCCCCATGGGAGTGCTTGGCTCTCTGCATCTGCCCTACTCTAGGCGTTCCTATTTCTGCTGGAAGATGACCAAGAGTGGAGATGTTCCAGATATCGTCGATGGTTGATGGTTGCTACCACCCTTCTCCAATAGCACCTGTGGCTCTGTGACCTTCTCGTGGAACCTTCTCCTCTCTCTGACATTAAATTGTTCTGTCTTTCTCCAGGGCCTGTTTCCACAATCTCCCTGCCAGGTCTTGTTTCCACGACATTCCTTCGTGGTCCTTCGCGGTGTAAGAATTATCTTCGTGCTTCCTCGCTTTCCCCAAAGACCAGCTGGAAGGCAGGTGCCCAGAGGGTCATTGGTTGCCCCCTCCCCACTTTGGAAGACCTTTATAGCTCCCACTGCCTTAAGAAAGTTCAAAACATCCTTAAGGATCCATTTCATCCTGGGGTCCCCTTTTTTTGAACTATTACCATCTGGCAGGCGGTACAGGACAATAAAAACTAGGACAAAGAGGCTGAACAACTGCTTCTATCCCAGAGCAGTAACTAGACTGTAGGAAGTTAGCACTCACTCCTCTCCTAGGAAAAGGAAATATTTTAGGATATACTAAAAAGGCAGAATATTTTCCCTAAAAGAGAAACTCAGAGAACCAGAAACTCAGCCCCCCACCTTTATTAATGGGCCACTAAGGCCTGAGTCTATTCTACATAACAAAGATCCACCTCCTTCAGGCAGAGCCATTTAACTGCCCTTTATTGCACCACCCACCAAGTTTCAGCCAAACTTGGCACACAGACAACCTAAAGGGCGAAGCTATGACCAATCAGGATATTCTTCCTGGGCCCCAGGAACTTCAAAGCCAGAGAGGGCATAAAAAACCAAGGCACGCTCAGCATCTCTGCCCTTTTCTGTTCGGGAACTCAAGCCATGTGATCCTGTCCATCATTAAACCATCTTTCCAAGCAGTCTCCATGTTTCCAGTGTCTTTTTCCCCACTCGGAGCTGAACCCAGAAGGAGATTTCTTCCAACAATACAATTCTACTGTAGAGTGCAATATTAATGCAATATCAGGGGTTTTCAATTCAATTGCATACAGTGTGAAGGAAGTGTGTTTTTGTTTTATTTTTATGGGGATTTTAAAAAGTATAATATACAGTGAAGATGGCACTTTAATTGTATGAGATGCCATGACAATAAAGAAAACTATGAAACTATGAAACTATTATTGCTTGGTCTCGGAGATCCTCCTGATGACCTTGGAGAGGAGTTGACTACTAACAAGATCCGGATTGATCCGATGGCCACACTGCCGAAAGATTTCTTCCATTGAGTCAGCTGCAGCCTGAGCCACTGAGGCTTCACGATCGCCTTGCAGATCCCGGAGACCTGAAACGAATCCAGAAAACAAAGGATTTCCGGGATCAACCGTGAGAACCAGCCCTGATCAGCGAAAGAGCTTCTGGAGAAAAACTCCTTGCTTCAAGCGAGGGAACTTTGAAACTCACCCAGGAAAACTTCTTCGATTTGTTTAGAAGTCACCACTTCCGGTTGCATGTATTGCGCGCAGCAGCCTAGGCGCATAAAAAGAAAACGTTGGTGGGCTTAGCAGAGACGGCTAAATCGACTGATTCAGGAAAAAAACACGCAATTCATTGGTTTCCACTTGGAAGAGTCGCTTTGGGACTTTACGGGAAGGTTCCAGGGATTGGGTCTGTCTAATAAAAAGAAGGACGAGGGGTAGCCATTCTTCCTATGTTTTTGTCTCCAGGGCTCATTGGAGGCTTTAAAGAAGAGATTAAAGAAGAGATTGGACAGCCACTGCTCTGAAATGGAAGAGGGTCTCCTGCTTTAGCAGGGGGTTGGACTAGAAGACCTCTAAGGTCCCTTCCAACTCTATTATTTTATGTTCTAGGACTGTGCAAACAACCATCATCTTGGGAAACAACCTAAGCAGCCTTGAATCCAGTTAAAACTAGAATGGGAGGCCAGCTGGAAATATTTCCAGAGAAAAAACCACTGCTGTGGGGTTGCCTATACAAGAGAGAGGGATACAGGCCAGGTAGTCCTCGACTTATAACAGTTCATTTAGTGACCATTCAAAGTTACAATGGCACTGAAAAAAGTGACTTACGACTGATTCTCACACTTACAAGCGTTGCCACATCCCCAAGATCAAAATCTGGATGCTTGGCAAACCGACTTGTACTTATGACGCTTACAGTGTCTTGGGGGTCAAAGACCACTTTTTGCGATCTTCGGATGAGCAAAATCCGGGAGGAAGCCAGATTCACTTAACAACCATGGGACTAACTTAACAACGGCAGCGATACCCTTAAGAAAGAGGGCAGGAACTGCCTGAAAAACTGTTGCGCAATCGTAGCAGTTCCGGAGAAGCCACACGGTATAAGAGCAGCTTCCAGTCTGATTAAGCGACATGGCTTAATTCTGCATAGATTCTTTTGGTGATAAGGCCGCCCGCCTGTCTTGGGTTTTCCTGCCCTCCTTCCAGAGTTGGCATTGGTGATTACCAATTAAGAGGGCAGCTGCCTCGCGATGGGAAGAGTTCCGGCTCCTCAGGAATCCCAGCATCTGATCCAACATTGCAGGAAGGTTTTGCTTGCATTTATTCATCTGGGGAAAACAAGGCAACAAACAAGCCACTCAACTAGAGAGCTTCCTTTTTTTTAAAATTTTTTTTACAAAGGGGCCGCTTTCTTGGTTAGGTTTCTAGTCCTCATGTCCTCAACAACTTACTGTACTGTACTAAACATTATTATACTATACTATACTTTACTATAATAATCGATATTTATGTTATTAGTGACAGTTTTATCCAAATTAAAAGCATAAAGGAAAATAAAGAAAAAAAGCAGATAGTGAAAAACAGAAAATAGAAAAAGAAAAGGGAAAGAAAAATGATAAGGAAATGGCTTCTGAACTTATAAATGCATTTATATTTTGCCCCCCTCTACGCCCTAATTTCCTTTTCCCACAAACTGCCATTTCTAATCCTCAAACCCACAAACCAGCAAGGTTTCTAGTCCTCATGGTTGCATGGAACCTCTGCTGTTCCCGAGAGAGCAAAAACCCAAGAAGAATCCCTCTAGTCAGTTGAGTCTAGAGGTTAACGCATCAGGCAACAAACCAGGAGCCGGTGAGTTCTAGTCCCGCCTTAATCATGATAGCGAGCTGGGTGACTTTGAGAGTTCTAGTCCCGCCTTTGGCATGAAAGCTGGATGGGTGATTTTGGCTAATTACCAGGAGACGGTGAGTTCTAGTCCCCCCTTGGGCAAGCAAGCGGACTGGGTGACTTTGGGCCAATGACCAGGGAATGGTGAGCTTTGGTCTTGCCTTAGGCATCAAAGCCAGCTGGGTGACTTTGGGAGTTCTAGTTCCTCCTTAGTCAGGATGGCCAGCTGGGTGACTTTGGTGCAGTCCCTCTCTATCAGGGCAACCGACCTCACAGGGTTGTTGTGAAGAAAAGAAGAAGTATTAGGGATGTCCACCATCTTGAACTATTTATAAAAATAAGAAAGGCAGGGCAAAATAAAGAAATAAACGCTTAGCATACTCTAATCTGGAAGAAAACTGGCCAGCTTGGCTCCTACTTACAACCACGTAGCAGATGTTGGAGTACATGCTATGGAGACTGGTGTACATTTCATAGTCAAACAAGTTGCTGGGAAAGCCCCCCCAGTTCATAAAGGACACGCAGGAGTCGAGGGTCTTCCTGGAGACCTGGCCGAGGGAGGAAAGGGGGAGATGCTGTCACCTACTTGGATCATGAAAGGTCTTCAAGGAAACAACCAAGTTCAGGGAGCACCAAGGACCCCACAACTTCAGGATTGTCCAGAATCTCTTTGCATTCTCCAGAGTGTCCACGTGGTACAACCACGTTGCTCTGAGTGAAGATGGGGGTACAGAGTGGTCTCACTGAGAAGGTAGCATGATCAGAGCAGGAGCTCAGGTTACGCAGCCCTTCAGCTCACCTCTTTCGTCCGATCATTTGACAGTAGTATGACTAGAGGAACAAGGCTGTTCAGGATGTTTTCCGCCATATTACTATTCCGTATCTCCTTCAGTCCTTTCAGGAGCATGCCGAAAATGGTGATGGAGGTATTCCTCAGTTCGATGTCGTCCTACGAAGGAAGAGAGACAGGTTAGTCCCTCCAATAGCAGAATAGCCATGCAGAAGCTTCTTGAAGGAGAACACACAAGTTCAGAGCCCACCTATTCCCAGTTCAATGTCCATGGAGATGGTCAATCATCCAGGTCATGGTTGCCCCAAAGATGGGGACCCCAACTCCAGTATGCTGGCTGGAGAGTTCTGGGAGTTGAAGTCCTCCCCTCTTAAAGTTGCCAAGGTTGAGAAATCCTGATCTAGACCAGAGTTGTTCAATCTTAGCAGCTCCTTCTGGAGTTCTCAGGCCAGCAGAGTTGAAGTCCACACATCTTAAAGTATCTGAGATCAAGCAACACCAATCTAGATGACCAATCTAGGGCATTTTGCTAGATAGGCTGTGTGGTGTTGTAGATTTTCTAGGCGGACACCTGGTTTGGTGAAGCTGAAGAGAGGGGCAACCTTCCTTCTCGTCCACCTCCTCTGGCACTTCTCCAGCTCTCTAGAAGGGCTCCAGGATCATCTGCTGTTTCAGATCAGCACAACACAGTTGTTGCTGAACTTTCTAAGCATTTTCGATAAAATTAGAATTCTGCAGAGGGTACCCAGGCCTTCTTTATGGGAGAAAGAGAGAGATAGGGAGAGGGAAAGGGAGGGCGGGAGGGAGGGAGGGAAGGAGGGAGGAAGGAGGGAGGGAGAGAGAGAGAAAGAGAGAGAGAGAGGGAGGAAGGGAGTGAGGAGGGGGAGAAAGAGAGGGAGAGAGAGGGGGAAGAGGGGGAGAGAGGAAGGAAGGGAGAGAGAGGTGGAAAACCAGTTTTTTATGATTTGGTTGACTTACATCATGAAAATATTTTGGAAGGAGCGGAATGAGGTTGACTGCCTTCCATGCATGGGTTTCTATCTCGAGGTATCTGAGGAGGAAACGCAGGGTCCTTATAGCTTCCTTCGCCACGGTCTTCTTTTCGTGACAAGCGCAGTTTAGCACTGGCATCAACAGTGGCTCCAAGATGTTCTTCTGGAGGAAGCAGGGAAAGAAACGAGCAATTAAACACGGTCACTGGAGTTCTCTGAGTCTCGCAGCGATCATGACAAACACAAGAGAAGCCCACAGAGCATAGAAGAAGAGGGTTGCAAAGGAACTTGGAGGTCTTCTAGTCCAACCCCCTGCTCAAGCAGGAGACCCTAGACTCTGATGGACAAATGGCTGCTGGTCTCTTCTTGAAAAGCTCCAGTGATGGAGCAGCCACAACTTCTGGAGGCAAGTCGTTCCAAGGATTAATTGTTCTCAGGAAATTTCTCCTTAGTTCCAGGTGGTTTCTCTCCTTCATTAGTTCCCATCCGTTGCTTCTCCTTCTGCTTTCAGGGGCTTTGGAGAATAGGTTGACCCCCTCTTCTTTGGGGCAGCCCTTCAAATACTGGAAGACTGCTCTCAGGTCTCCCCTGGTCCTTAACAGAATCCCAGAGATGGAAGGGACCTCAGAGGTCTTCTAGTCCAACTCCCTGCTCAAGCCGGAACCCCTAGACCATTTCAGACAAATGGTTATCCAAACTCTTCTTGAAAAGCTCCAGTGTTGGAGCACCCACAACTTCTGGAGGGAAGTCCTTTCACTGGTTAATTGTTTTCAGTGTCAGGAAATTTATCCTAATTTCTAGGTTGCTTCTCTCCTTGATTAGTTTCCATCCGTTGCTTCTTGTTCTGCTTTCAGATGTCCTCCAAGAGGATCTGGCCTCTACTTGCTCCTTCAGATCTTCCAGGGGTGCAGCCATCTTTGTAGAAGAGACACCACTCTAGCTGTCCTCTTTCTGCTGGTTGCCTTCTTCTTCTCCTTCTTCTATCCTTCCCAACCTTGTAGACTTCCCAGAGAGTGAGGTCACACCTGCTATTACCTTGGAAGCCACTCACTTCCTGCCCCCCCATCTCTTACCTCAAACGGGTGTTGGATGAGGTTCCCCAATGCTCTAACGCTGAAGATCTGTATCAGCGGATATGGCTGGCTCATCCATTCCATCAGCACCTGGAGGATGTCTTGGATGACAAAGAATTGGCAAATTTCTGGATGGTACAGCAGCTGAGGAAGAAGAGTGGAGATACGGAGCATTAGCCAAGCAAAGGAAGGGAACTTCCCTGAGAGCCTCTACTAAAGATGCCACTTTCAGCCATTACGGGGAGAGAACAAGAAAAGAAACACAGTCCTCGGTTAGTGACCCCTTAAAGTCACAATGGCACTGACAAAAGGGATACGTCCATTTTTCAGAATTATGACCATGGTAGCATCCTCATGGTCATGTGATCAAAATTTGGGTACTTGCCGGTCCATATTTGAGTTGGAGACGTGGCTCTTTCGTCAACTTAACTGATCCGTTATGGGTGTTCATTGTTATAATTTTAAATTGTTTTAATTGGGTTGTTGATTTTAATTTATTGTGATTTGTATTGGATATTGTTTTTGTAAGCCGCCTTGAGTCCCTCGGGAGAATGGCGGCATATAAATCACAAAAATAAATAAATAAATAAATAAATAAATAAATAAATAAATAAATAAATAAATAAATATTTATGACGGTCGCAGGGTTTCGAGCTTACGTCATCCCTTTTGTGACCGTCTGATAGGGCATGTAAAGGATAGTTGCAAGAATACAAAAAGTAACCCTGGGCAACTTTCCTTGAGCTCCAGAAGGTTGGGGTGCATCTCAAGGTCTCCTCACCTCCGAAAAGAAAACCATCCCGATGGTTTTATGCCTTAAATCGGGGTGGCGCAGGTAGAGGTTGGCCTGTCGGAACATGACCTTCAGCTCATGTTTGGAGTAGTTGAACAAGTTCCTAAGAGAATAAATATGGAGAGATCAGACAAGATCTGCTGGTGAGGGAGAAGAAAATCTCCAAGCTAGAGAAATCGTGATCTGAATGATCGATAAATGAATTACTCAATGAATTACTCCATTTAGAGAATTTCTCACCCTCCCTCTCTCCCTCTCCCCTTCCTCTCCCTTTCTTTCTCTCTCTCCTTCTCTGACTCCCCCCCTCTCTCTCCCCTCTCCTCTCTCTCCTCCCTCTCTCTTTCTCACTCTTCCCTTCCCTCCCTTCCTCTCCTCCCCTCTAATCTTTCATCTCTCACACTTTTGCCTTCTGTGTCCCTCTCCCTCTTTCTCTCCCTCTCCCCTCTCCCCTCTCTCTCCCCTTCCCTCTCTCTCCCCTTCCCCCTATCTCTTTGCCTCTTCCTCTCCCTCTCCCTCTGCCTCCCCTCCCTCTCTCACCCACTGCCCCTCGTAGCCAAGCTCTTTTGACTTTTAATTTCTTACCGGACCAGGTGGAAAATGCCTTCAAACACACTATCAGGATTCATCAGCATCTCCCAACATCGAACCATGTCTAAATCCTTGAACTCCTCCTGATAGCCGGTGCACAAGATGAGGTGTTTGACGGCTTCGACTGCGTTGCTAAATGAAACAAAGGAAGAAGAGTTGGTGCCAATCATTCCGCTGATCCCCCTGCACTTACGACCGTTACAGTATCCCTATGGTCATGGGATCAGAATTCAGACTCTCGGCAACTGACCCGTATTTATGACGGTCGCAGTGTCACAGAGTCACGCGATCCCGTTTTGGGACCTTCTGGCAAGCAAAGTCAACGGGGAACCCAGATTCACTTAACGACCATGGGGCTTAACCAGGGCAATGATTCACTTAACCACTCTGGCAAGAAAGGTTGCAACATGGGACAAAGTTCACTTAACGACTGTTTCACTCAGCAACAGAGTGAAATGGGGCCCCGTTGTGGTCGTAAGTCGACCTGGGGGAAACCTGTAGGCATCTCCTGAGCTTTGCAGAAATGGAGAAAGGCTCCAGATTGGGCCTAGGAGATTCCTTACCCCAGGTGGTTGGTCTCCTCTGACCTGCTCTTGCCTGCTCCCAGCAGGAAATAGATCTGCGTCACGAGCGCCAGGAGCAGGCTGGAGAACTTATTCTGGACAATGGTTGGTGCCTCAGGAAGCGAGAGGAGGAAGGAGAGCGCATTGGTGGCCTAGAAACAGGAGGAGAGGAGAGTCAGCTCGGGCTCATCAGGTTACTTAGGTTCATCATCATCTTCTTCTTCTTCTTCTTTTAACGACCCCATAATCCCCTGCGGGGTGGAGTCTGGGCAACTGAATGGAGCTGAGGGTTTACTGGCTGGATGCCCTTCTTGTCGCCAATGCAGAGTTTTGTTAGGCAGATACATCCTCATTGTGCCCAGAGAAAGAAAAAAATCCTCATGTCCATGAAACCTGAGCCAGGAATGTCCATGTCTGAGACACGGAGCCAAATTTTGCTAGAAGTGGGACTTCTGAAACTCCCATTCTACACCCCCTGCCAGACTTTGAGAGCCAGTGGGGTGTAGATACACAGCAAAAGGGAGACAACGAGTAGCACAAGTGAGGCAGAACTGGGGACAAAGAAATCGGTAACCTCACGGTTCTCTGTTTGTCTTCATTCCTAAGTGGCTCTTGACTCTCCACCTATTAGGTGATTGGAGGGGTCCTTGGTGCTGTCTGAGTGTGTGTTTTTTCGTTGCAGATGTTTCATGACCCCACTAGGTAACATCATCAGTGCTCGAAGAGTTCGGCTTAGAGGTAGGGTTAGCCTGGTTGGGTCGTGAAACATCTGCAAGAAAACCACCAAGCTCAGTAAGCACCAAGGACCCCACAGTTCTCCTCCTCCTCCTCCTCCTCCTCCTCCTCCTCCTCCTCCTCCTCCTCCTCCTCCTCCTCCTCCTCCTCCTCCTCCTGATATTACTTGGTTGGGTAATGAAATGTCTGCAAGGAAACAGCGAAGCTCATAGAGCACCAAGGACCTCGCAGTCCTCCTCCTCCCTCTTCCTCTTCTTCCCCTCCACTCCCCAAGCCCCACTCCATTCTAGCCTTGATGATGTTACCTAGTTGAGTCATGAGACGCCTGCAAGAAAACCACCAAGCTCAGAGGGCTCCAAGGACCCCACAGTTCAAACCTGGACTACAAATATTCTCTTCTATTGGTCTCAATTAATTAAATTTCTACACCGGCCATCTGAGCAATCTGACACTGGGCAGTTTACAACAATGTAATAAAACAACATAATACATAATAAAAATACAGATTAAAAATATTGAAAATAAGATATGACACAAAGTACTCCGTTGGGTGTTCACCTTTGTTGGTTCCTATCATGTATTTTCTTAAATCAAACTCTTTTTTAGTTATTTCTGTAAGATGGATGCGGCCTGTTCTGTAAGAAATAACTCAAGAAATGAATAAAGGAATCAATTGAATTATGAATGATTGGATGATTGGATGAGTAAAGGAATGAATACATGAAGGAATGTATGAATAAATGAATAAATGAATGAATGGATACATGAATGAATGGATTAATGAATAGATGAACTGATGGATGGATGGATGGATGGTTGGATTGATGGATGGATGGATGGATGGGTGGATAGATGAGAGAGATGGATGGATGGATGGATGGATGGATGGATGGATGGATGGATGGGTGGATAGATGATAGAGATGGATGGATGGATGGATGGATGGATGGGTGGATGGATGGATGGATGGATGGGTGGGTGGATGAATGGATGGATATCAAAGCTGTTCGGGCGAGGAAGCCCACAGATGCCTCTACTTTCAATGGGGCATTTTGTGGGGGCCTTACTCCAAATTTTGCTCCAATTTCAGCCCCCACTAGTTTGCCCTCTGCCTCCCTCCAGCCAGGGCATGCCTGCTCCTGATGAGGAGACCCCCGAGGGCGACTCTTCTGCTCAGCCCCTTCCCCCTTCCCTCAGGCGTGGCCCACCTGTAGATCTAAGGAAAGGAGAGCCGCCGGTTGAGGGCTTACCGCAATGGGCATGATGGATTTGCTATTTCTCCTCCCAAAAGCTTCAGTGGTGGGGTCTTCGTTCTGAAGCCTTTTGAGGAGGGGCTTCATGATCTTCATGTTAGCATAGGGGTCTGCAGCCAGTGCCCTCCATAACTCCTTGGCACTTCTGTGCAGGTGGAAAAATAGATTGGGGGAAAAATCAGATTCTTTCCCCATTTTCGAAGAGACGGCCAGTCCAGAGAGATTAACTCCCACAACGGAAGAAAGGATTAGAGAACCGATGGCCAAATGAACTGCTTTAATGCATGGAAAAAAATATATCTACAGGTAGTTCTTGACTTGCAACCGTTTGTCTAGCAGCCATTCAAAGGAGGGCCTCTGCGCCACCGGAAGTGCCAGGGAACCCAGAACTGGTCAAGGGAGGGGACGTTTCTAGGAGCAGTGTGTCTGCAGAATTAACCCAAAGGTGCTTTTCACAGAATGACCGAGTTGGACGGGACCTTGGAGCAGTGGTGAAATTCAAAAATTTTCCCAACCGGTTCTGTGGGCGTTTCTTGGTGGTCCTATGACCAGGCGGCCGTGGCTTGGTGGGTATGTGACCGGGTGGGTGTGGCTGCACAACTGACTCACACACAATGCAGAAGCAGCTGGACTTTATACAAAATGGCCCCTGCAACAAACAGGAACCTCACAGACAATCAGGCACAGCTGATTTTCTCACAGCTGACTGGTAGTAAAAAAAATGCTGAAATTAGAAATTAAAAAAAGGTTCTGACATTGCCCGGCACAGTATATTGTCACACAGCTGATCTTGGAACTTTTTTTTTACTTTTTAAAGCATTTTTTTACTACGGTTTGGGCGAATAGGTAGTAAAAAAATGCTTTAAAAAAGTAAAAAAAAGTTCCACCCATCGCGCTGCACAGCTGATTGTCCTACTTTTTAAAGTGTTCTTTTTACTATCAGTTCGAGCAAATGGTAGCAATTATTACTATCGCTTCGGGCGAACCAGACCAAACCGGTAGGATTTCACCCCTGCCTTGGAAGTCTTGTACTCCAAACCGCTTCTCAGGCAGGAAATCTTATCCCATGTCAGACAAATGGCTGCCCAATCTCTTCTTGGAAACCTCCAGTGATGGTGCACCCACAACTTCTGGAGGCGAGTTGTTCCACTGGTTAATTGTTTGCACTGTTAGGAAAGTTCTGCATATAGTAGGTTCCTTCTGCCTTTGATTCGTGTCCATCCTTTGCTTCTTGTCCTGCCCTCAGGTGGTTTGGAAAATAGGTTGACCCCCTCCTCTTTGTGGCAGCCCCTCAGATGTCAGAACGCTGCTATCCTGTCCCCCCTCAATCCTTCCTTTCATTGAACTAGAGAGACCCAATTCCTGCAACTCTTCTTCCTATGTTTTAGGCTCCGGTTCACTAATCATCTTCGTTGCTCTTCTCTGCACTCTTTCCGAGTCTCTGCATTGTTTCTACAGTGTGGCGACCAAGAAAGTTGAAAAACCAAGGAGGTCCAGCTGCCTTTTGGAAAAGCACTTTTGGGACAACCATGACCTGGATGGTGGAGACAACCAGCCTAGGAAGCCCTCAGAATTCAGATCGACTGCACAGCCAACCAGCAACTGCACTGGCCCTCAACCAACCCACTGCAACCTCCCCCCTCAATCAGCACATGACCTGCCCACCCCAAGTCCTTCATCTGTGAGCCACACCTGACCCATCAGAAGACCCTCACCTCATGCGACCCTCATCTGATGTGTCCTCCCCATCACAAGACCCTCACCTGACGTGATCCACAACTGACCAATGACCAGACCCTCACCTGACATGATCCACAACTGATGTGACTTCTCCATCATAAGACCTACTGACCACACAAAGCCCTTACCAGCAGAAGAACATCAACACTGGTGTTCCCTAAACTCCGCTGAAGATGTTACCTGGCCTGGTAACGAAACGTTCAGAAACCCACCCAGAAGCTCAGAGAACCAACCTCCACCCTCATCTTCCACCCGAGCTACAGGTATTCGCCCCTATCGCAAATGGTTGAGAATCTCTGTGGCATATAAGAAAGCAGGAGGCACATCTCCTTGAGGTTCTTCTTACCCATCGCAGTCCACCGAGCACTCAAGGAGAATATCCACGACTCTGTTCACCCGTTTGGACGCCACGTGACAGACTGCCTTGAGAGTTTGTTCTTTGGTGGCAGGGTCCGAGATCTTCGGGAGACGCATGTAGATCTCCTTGAGGATCATGGGCAGCTATGGCAAAAGAGAGATCCGAGGGATGAGACCGTCTGCAACCGTCATAATATGGAACATGTTTGCTAAGCCCCTGAATTTTATCCCGTGACCCTGAGGATGCTTAAGAGCCTCAAGAGGTCGTCCAAACCCTGCTTGGCCTTTGTTTTTTAATGTCAACTGGAATGGATCCAGGAACAGATGAGGAACATCCAAAAAGACTGATCTCGAACTCAGGACCACCCCAGCCACTAGCAAGAAACCCTGCGGTCCATAGTTCAAATGTTGGGTAGCCGCTAATTCCCCACTTCTGTGCTTTTTCTGGTCTCTTGGACTACCACCTCCATTATCCCCAAGCAAGTCCAGATAGGATGCCTGAAGGCAACTTTTTGATTGATTGATTGATTTGTTTATTTAACTCCACCTTTATTACTTTTACGGATAATTTGAAGCGGAGAAGATATCCATCTTGTACCTTCTCCCTCCTCTTTCCCCCACAATCACCCCACTGTGAGGTGAGTTGGGCTGAGAGAGAGAGAGAGAGAGAGACTGGCCCAAAGTCACCCGTGTGGCTTTCATGGCTAAGACAGGACTTGGCCTTCTCCTGCCTTCTAGCCTGGCGCCTTAACCACTGCCAAACTGGCTCTCCAACTGTTATTTCTCATGAAAACAATAGGGCTATTTGTTTTGCCCTTACCTTCTTCTGGAAGGTTTGGCCAACTTTCTCAACAGCCCTAAGATCACCTGGTGGTCTCCCATCCAGCCCTAGCCTTCTTAAATCCAGCCAAAGTGTTGTCACCAAGCCAACAAGGTCTCACCCATTCTCATCTTTCTTTTCTCCAAAATCTCCTCTATCCCTTTTGCTCCAAACCCCGCCATTTTCTTACCTCCTCCATCTCCATCCCACATTCCTCCAAGAACGAATTGAGCAGGAGTCCCGCAGTGTGTGAAATGTTCTTGTCCGGGTCTGTTAGAGCCTCCAGGGCTTTTAAGATCAGGTCGTTTATTTGTGACGGGCTCAGATGCTCGCCAAAGGCCTATCGGAAGGAAGAAAAGGAGACCATGAAGAGATGCATCAGGGTTTTGACTCCCTCCTTCTCTCAACAAGCCAGAGACTTTGACCCAGATTTGGGGACAGCACCCCACGTAGAGGGCAGGCCTTATTCCGTGTCACCCATCAGGTAAACTAAACTAAAACGTACCTTAGCCATTTTGGAGACGTTATTATAAAATATGGTGGGGCCCGAAAGGAAGAAGTCTTCCCTCAGCCAATTGACGATGTTCCCCTTCTTGTTCTTGGCCTTCTTGTCCATTTCTTTGGCTGTGGAGGGAGGAAAAGAAGAGAAGGTCAGATTTTGGCATTCGGAGCTTCTGAAGATCCTTCGTCTGACGGCCGCTTCAGTCGTTCCAACAGAAGAGAAGATCTGCAGCTCAGGGCTGACCTGAGGGGTCCCTGGTGCTCTCTGGGCTCGGTGGTTTTCTTGCAGACGTTTCATTGCCCAACTAGGGAAGATCATCAGTGATGATGACCACCAACACTGAGAGGACAAAACACAGAGAAAAGCTCCCTCCCTTCTAGTACTGATGACATTAGCTAGTTGGGTCATGAAATGTTCACAAGAAAACAACAAAGCTCAGAGAGCACCACAGTCTTCCTCCTCCTCCTCTTCCTCTCCCTCCCTCCTTCTCTCTCCCTCCCTCCCTAGCTGAAACACTTCACATGAGAAACTCAGCCTTCAAATGACCCCTGGCCCTGAGAGGTGCCAATATCAGCTGCCAATTCCAGGCATCTCTGCCCAGCCCAGTGACCAGCAGGCTGGGACACCCAGGGCTCTCCTGGGCAGGGCGCATCCCTGAGCTCCTGGCAGCCCTTGGAGTCCAACTTTCTCACCCAGTTTGCTCATGATGAGGTGGTGGAGGTGGTAGGCGGCCTCTGCGGACATCTGGCCAACTTCTTCGCTGGTGTCGCCAACGTGCAGGCCCAGCAAAGCCACCAGCTGTCCCAGCAAAGAAAAGTCAGCTGTGCTCTAATGAAAGGAAGCAGGAAGGAGGGGAGACATGAGAACGGGGGGCTCATGAAGGTTTCAGCCAGCTGAAATCGGAGAATATGAACCATAGCACCATAGAATCCTAGAATCGTCCATTTTAGAATCTTAGCATCATAGATTTAGATTTATTGCACTTCTATACCGCCCTTCTCCCAAAGGACTCAGGGCGGTGTGCAGCCATATTAAAATACATACACCCAATTTAAAAATTCCTATTAGGCCAGCCCGGCTTGTTGGAATAAAAGAGTCTTCAGGGCACGGTGAAAGGTACTCAGGTTGGGGATCATACGGACCTCTAGGGGCAGCTCATTCCAGAGGGCTGATGCCCCCACAGAGAAGGCTCTCACTCTGGGTGTCGCCAGCCGACATTGTTTGGCCGACGGCACCCTGAGGAGCCCCTCACTGTGGGAGCGTATTGGCCGGTGGGAGGCTATCGGTGGCAGAAGGCGATCTCGTATATACCCCGGTCTTAGATACATAGAATCTTAGAATCTTAGAATTTTAGAATCATAGAATTATTGAATATTTGAATCTTAGAATCCTAGAATTTTCAAATCATAATCATAGAACCTTTGAATCAATGAATCTTTGAATCAATGAATCTTTGAATCAATGAATCAATGAATCAATGAATCAATGAATCAATGAATCAATGAATCAATGAATCAATGAATCAATGAATCAATGAATCAATGAATCATAGAATCATAATCATAGCATCATAGAATCTTTGAACAATAGAATATTTGAGTCTTCAAATCTTTGACTCTTAGGATTGTAGACTCACAGAATTATAGAATTTTAGAATCCCAGAACCTCAGTTGCTGGAAGGGACTGTGGAGATTTTCTCCTCCAACCCCTTGCTCAAGCGGGACTCTTTATATCCTCCTGGTCACATCCCAAAGATGCTTTTTCCAAAAGGCAGCAGGACTTCCTTCTTTTTTTCCCTTTCTTTGAAAACATCTCATCCCAAACGGTGACTTACGTCGAAATTGACGTTTTCAGAAACGAACTTCAGGAGGTGCCTGGTGCTCTTGATGGCCCTCTCTCTCTCGTGACTCTTGGGGGATTCAATCCAGGGATTCGTGTGCTGCCAGGAAAAACAAAGGAGGAGAAGGAGGAAAGGAAGAATTTGTGATTCACAGTTGGAAGAGCCACAGAATTTGCCAGGACTGGGGAGAAAATCTAAGGAATTAAACGAATTTGAGGCGGTTATCAATTTAGGTCTATTCTAGACTCAAAACTAGAGTAGGAGTTGAAGATTTCTGGAATACAGCTAGTCTTACAACAGTTCATTTAGAGCCGTGGTGGCACAGTGGTTAGAATGCAGTATTGCAGGCTAATTCTGCCGAGTGCCAGCAGTTCAGCAGTTCGATGCTGACGGGCTCCAGGTTGACTCAGCCTTCCGTCCAGAATCCGTGACAGAATTGCCAAATCCAGCCTAAACATCTGGCTGACCGTGCGACCAACCCCAAGAAAGAATCACTCTTTACCGTCATGATATCCTGCAGGGAATCCAAATTGGGAGCCTCGGACAGCAAGCCGGTGAGCATGGTGTTGCAGGCGTTCGCCGTCTGGTGATAAAAGTCCTAAAAGAAGAACAAGAATGTCCGAAGGAAGAAGTGGCGTAAAGGAAGGAACGGCGCCTAAAAGAGGAAGAAATCCAGGGGTGGGGAACTTATGGCCCTTTTAGTACGACTGGTGGACTGCAACTCTCAACAATCCTGGGCCAGCCATGGACTTCTGGGAGTTGAAGTCCACACACCTGCATTAAATGGAGTGGCCCACCTTGCAGGGCTGATTTTTCTTCCAGAGTTGGAGGAAATGCTTTCTCGGCTGAACATGAGGAACAAAAGGACTTCCTTCCTGTTACATTCAGAACAGACCGACTAAAAGGTTGAATGTCTTCCTTAACAGTTTTGGGATATTCAAATACAGGCAGTCCTCAACTTACGACCACAATTGCGCCCAAATTTCCATTGCTAAGCGAGACATTAGTGAAGTGAATTTTTCCCTCATTTTATGACCTTTCTTGCCACTGACTGCGGTTGTTAAGTTAGCCACACAGTTCTTAAGTGAATCGGGCTTCCCCATTGAGTGGTGCGACTGTTGTAAATCTGAACCGGTTGTTAAGCGTCTGAATTCTGAGACTACCTAGGAATCATAGCTACTGAATGCAGAACATGGTTGTTCTGCCCCACTGTGGCCCTTCTTTTGTTCGGGGGCAAAGGGGGAGATGGGAATTGGTCTTGAGAAGACACTTCAACCAGAACACAAAAGAGAAGTGGAGGAAGAGAGAAAAGGTGGCGAGGAAAACCATAGGGAGATGCTTAGGACTTAAGAATAGTCCTATGCTCCAGTAACGTATAATGAGAAGTGGACGCATACTTTCAGGACCAAAGATGAAGGGACAGGCCAAGGTGCCATTGGGATTGAAGGATGGATCTAGAGTTTTTGAGGAGATCTTGAATCATGTTTACCAGATCCTTGTTTCCAGGTGGATCTCAGAGGGCTTTTCTCCATCTGGACTGCTCACCTGAGTTTGAGATGATTGCCCTGGGCTGTTCGCTTTCAGTGTGGTCATCTTGAAAGCCGGCAAGGAAAACACCTTCTGGATGCTTTTGCTCACCACTTTAGACCTCATCTCAGAGTTCAAGGTGGGTTTCATACGGCTGATGAAAGACAAGAAAAAAGGAGGAGGGTGAGAAGATCATAGACTCATTGGGCTAAAAGGGACCTTGGAGATCTTCTACTCCAACCCTTGCTTGATGGTCCGTCAACCATCCCAGTCATATGGTTGTCCACTCTTTTCTTGAAAATCTCGAGTGATGGAGCACCCCCAACTTCTGGAGGCAAATCGTTCCACCGATTGATTGTTCTCAGTGTCAGGAAATTTCTCCTGGATCTCTCTTTGATAAGCTTCCATACATCGCTTCTTATCTTGCTCTCAGGTACTTTGGAGAGGAGGTTGAGCCCCTCCTCTCTGTGAGAGCCCCTCAAATATCAGAACTCTGCTACCATGCCTTCCCTGGTCCTTCTCTTCACTAGGCTAGCCAGGCCCAGTTCCTGCAACCGTTCATCGTCTGTTTGGGCCTCCAATCCCCTAATTATCTTGGTTGCTCTTCTCTAAACTCTTTCTAGAGTCTCAACATCTTTTTTATATTGTGATATAATCTCTTTTTCTCTTTCTCTTTCTCTCTCTCTCTCTCTCTTTCATCTCTCTAGCTGACCTGCTAACTCAATGTATGCTCTACAACAGGGGCATCAAACTCAAGGCCCTGGGATGGATGCGGCCCGCGATGTGGTCGGATCTGGTCCATGGGGGCCATCCTGGTCTACCCAATGCAAAGAGGAAAGATCGGGCCAGCATGGCTTCCGACCGCTCTACCCAATGTGAAGAGGAAACATGCCAGCAGTTTGGGGAGTGACGTCAAGCTGGCCACACCCACCCCGTCGGCCACACCCACTCATTTGGTGACCCCCGCCCATCCATCCCCGAGGTCAACCACAACCCTGATGCGGCCCTCAGTGAAATTGAGTTTGACACGCCTGCTCTAGAGCATGGGGACTTGGCATTGAAATCCCATCACTGGGTCCAACTCCAAGTTCCTACTGAGCTGGTGGGAAGATGAGGGCGGAGCAGGTAGGTACCTTATGCAGGTGATGGTGACGATCGCTTGATGGAGATTTACGACGGACAAGGGTCTCGCGGGCTGATCTTCAATGACTTCCTGAAAGAAGAAAGAAACACATCTAAGAAAGCTCCTGAGATATGGCCACCATCCAGCTGCCCCTCTTCCCAGCCCTATGCTTTTTCTGGTTGACACAGGAAGTCCCCAACTTACAACTGGTCACTTAGCCACCATTTAAAGCTTTGAGGGATCTCTCCAGGACTACTTATGACCAGGTGCAAAGTTCCAATAGGCGTCCCTTCCTCAGGGATCATATGACCTTATTTTGGTCACTTGGCAACCAGTGTCCCATGACCATGATTTAAGACAGGGATGGGTAACTGCTTTTCATGACCTATATAAAATTGGGAAGCCAGATTCACTTAACTACCATGCAAATAATTTAAGGAAAATGATTCAGTTAACAACAGTGGCAAGACAGGTCGTACAATGGGCAGAATTCACTTAACAAATGTCCCACTTAGCAACAAAAATATTTTGGGCTCAATTGATTGGTATTCAATTCGATTCAAATTCACTTTCAAAAATAAATAAGCCCAGGAGCACCTGCCTCCCTTCCCTCTCCCCACTTACAATGATGTTTATGACCAATTCCTGTTTATGGGGCAAATGGATGTCTTGCCTCCTGCTGTAGGCAACAGCTTTGGTGATCATGATGATGGACCTCATGAACGCTGTCTTCAGCCCTTCGTCCTGGGAAACACACATGGGAATAGGATGGGGTCAGAAAAACCAAAGGAAGGGCCTCCGGTTGAAATTCCGGCACCTTCGGAAGTGAGCTCCACAGCCCCGTTCCTAGCTCTCTCTGTCGGGGGCTTCATTCGAAGCCATAGCCACCCTGTAGGGGTGGTGAAGCAAAGGGGGACCACCTTGCAGGTTGAGGGGAGCCGCATCTCCCCTCCCTGACTCGGAAAAAACCTCTCATCTGAAGACTAGGAGTAGCGGCATTCAAAAATGGCTGCCATGAAGCCGGGGAACATCCAGAAACCATCAGTTTGTGCAGGAAAAGAGAAATGGTGAATGATGTCTTGTCTTGGTGAGATATAAAAAAATATATTTTGGATATATAAAAATGACTTGAGGAGTGGAGGATCCCTGAAGCAACTAACTGATTTGATTGAACATTGATGAGACATTAAAATTTGACTTGGAGGCTTGATTTCTGAACCGATGATTGTGGAGACTTAAACAGAACGGAGTCAATGATTCAAAGCATTAAGGACCTTATACTGGATATATGAATAATAAAACAGTTGATCATGTCTTTGAATATAATTATGTGAAGGGGGAAAATGTTAAACGTTTTGAATGGAAGGGTGGTAAAGCAATGTATTCATGATATGGAATAAGGAAAATGGAATGTAATAATTATGAATATATTTGTATTGAATTATATGATACTCAGATACCACACCATTCACATAATGATATGTATAAACTACACAAATATAAAAAAACTTTATTCAAAAAAAAAAGGAAGAAAGAAAAACCAAAAGGAAGAGGATGTAATTATTTATTTAAACCTTTAGGTAGCCGATTGTCTTTGGTTGAACTCTGGGGGCTCACAATCAAAACATCACTGGGCATTCTGGGTTCTAGTCCTGCCTTAGGTATGAAAGCTGGATTGGTAACTTTGGGCCAATGACCAACAAACCGTGAGTTCTAGTCCCGCCTTAGGATGAAAGGCAGCTGAGAGACTTTGGGACAATCACTCAAAGTGATGGAGAGTTCTAGTCCTGTCTTAGGCATGAGGGCCGGCTGAGTGAGTTGACTCACACAACATCACAGAGTTGTTGTTGTGTGGAAAGGAAGAAAGCGTATAATGTGCATGTGCTGCCTTGAGTATAATAAATGCAGCATGACCATAGATCCTCCTCCTCCTCCTCTCCCACAACATGCTAGTTGGGTCATGAATTGCCTTTAAGAAAGCAATCAAACTAAGGACTCTGGATTATAATTGTTCTCGTAATTAAACTCAGCATTAAGAGAAATATAGGGTGGAAACCAGCCTACCTTGTTCCTGGTGGAATACTGGTCGAGTATTTCTGAAATAATGTTGTCCATGAGAGGCACCAGGTCTTCCACTTGCGCTCCCAGGACTGCCTGGCCGTAGCAGAGGATTAGTGTGGTCCGAATCCGTCTCTCGGAGAGAGTCTGTGACTCCTGTCAGTACAAAGACGAGGGGGTCAAGCTATTTCCCAGAGCACCAAAGACTAGAGAAGAAGCAATGGATGGAAAGTGACCAATCTGAGGAGACCAGACAGCCTGGTGCGTAAGTCCTTCCAAGCACCTTGGACTTTCCTTCCCAGAATCCCCCAGGCTCCTTCTGAACTTCTCTTCAGACCTTGCAACCCCATCCCTGGTCTTACCTCACTGGTGGCTTCCAGCGCAAAAGGTGCCTTGGGCTGCCTGAAATGTCCAGCCTCTTTCAGGACCTCCAGAATCTCAGGCAGGTGGCAAAAGGCAACCATTCGAATGGTTTCCGAGATTCCCTAGGCAAAGCGATGTTTGTGAATTAGGATATTTGCACATTTCTCTTTCTCTTTCTCTTCCGCTTTCTCCTCCCCTTCTCCACCTCCTCCTCCTCTCTGCAAACCCCAGGCCCTTCTAGCACTGATGAAATTGCCTAGCTGGGTAATAAAATGTCTGCAATAAAACAACCAAGCACAGAGAGCAAGGACCCCACAGTCCTCCTCCTCCTCCTCCTCCTCTCTCTAACCCCCATTCTCTTCTAGCACTGATGATGTTACCTAGCTGGGTAATGAAACATCTTCAAGAAAACAACCAAGTTAAGAGAGCACCAAAGACCCCACAGTTCTTCTCCTCCTCTCCTCCTCCTTCCTCCTCCTCCTCCCTTCACCTCCACACTGCGAAACCTTTTCCTTTCTAGTACTGATGACGTGACCTAGTTGGGTCACTAAATGTCTGCAAGAAAACATCCAAGCTCAGAGAGCACCAAGGACCCCACAAAGATGGAGGTCTCAGCCCCCGCAGGCATCCCACTCCCACTCACCTCTCGGTCTGTTTCTTCCTGGAACGAAAAACTTAGAAGGCTTTTGAGCTGTTCCATCACCAGGTCCTTCTGTCTTGAGTTTCGCAGTTTAACGCCATAATATTTGTATAGGTTAATCTGAAGGTGGGAAAAAGAGTCCGTGAGTCCTAGGGAGCTCCACCAATTGGCCAGGAAAAGGAAATATAGGACAAATTATCATCAAAAATGGACTCCCTGTGGCCAAGCACAAGGAAAGTGGTCCCGGGTGATCTGATCGGGGAGATGGGCAGCATATAAATCTAATAAGTCAATAATTGTCATTTTGACTTTCTTCTTCTTCTTAGCTACTTTAACACACCCCCCCATCCCTATGGGTGCCCTTGCTGATTCTCTGTTTGGGGGTCCTGATATGCTTTATGGTTTCTGTGGAGATCGTGCAGCTTCATCTTTTTAAATGCAGTAGCTCTCTGTGGTGGATTGGGACAACTTGCCATGGGCCTCTTGGCTTGGCCAACTAACCAGGGAACAAGAGTTACACTAATAGCAGGCTTCCAATATCTCAGGGGCTGCCACAAAGAGTGGGGGTCAGCCTATTCTCCAAAGCACCCGAAGGCAAGAGAAGAAACAATGGGTGGAAACTTGTCAAGGAGAGAACCAATCTAGAACCAAGGAGAAGCTTCCAAACAGTGAGAACAATTAACCAGTGGAACAGTTTGCCTCCAGAAGTTGTGGGTGCTGCATCACTGGGGGCTTTTAAGAAGAGATTGGACAACCATTTGCCTGAAATGGTAAAGGGTTTCCTCCTTGAGTAGGGGGTTGGACTAGAAGACCTCCAAGGCCCCTTCCAAGTCTGTAATTCTATTATTCATTTGTCTGTCTAATATCGAAGAAACGGTGGAATAGAAGCGTCAAAGAAAGGATGCCAAAGGAAGGACAAAATGAAACACGAACGACAAACATTAAAATGATTTTTAACATTATTGGAGAGAACGGAATTGTTGAATTAACCCTCAGCAAGTCTGCTGTGGCTCGTGGGCAGCCACGGTGAGTTGGCCACGGCAAGTCGTCCTCTTCTGACGTTGCATCTAAGACAACTGCGGCCCTAAAAGTGTAAAACCTCCGCATATTTACCTTGTCTTTAGACAAGACCTGGGACGTGCTTTGCTCCTGGTCGATGGGCGGCAATGGGCTTGTTTTCCTGCTGGGCAGTTTGTGGTCTGAAGGAATCTGCTTTGCCAACAACAACAAGAACAACAAAAAAGAAGTTGTGAGAAAGTGAAGGAGCAGAGGAAGGAACAGCTTTCTGTGTGTTTCCAAGGGGAGGGTTGGTTTCCCTTTTGCATCCGGATGCATATTATAATTAATTCGACTTTTCTAGCTGGGACAGACACGAAGCACGTAACAAGGACCATCCGGATTGTATCAGCTGGAGCTGAGGCAGCTTTTGAGATGAACGGTTGGAAAATCTCTGCCACAAATTGTGAGAACTTTATTTATCACCATTTATTGTTGGGGCCCTCCAGCAGCCGAATCAGAGGAGGAAGAGGAGGAGGCGTGGGAGTCAGGGCCAGCATCAAGGCAACCTGAGAGCTCCGAGGGGGAAGAGGGAATGGGGCTGGCAGAGAGAGAGAGAGAGAGACAGAGGAGGAGCCTGGGCCATCTGTCAGCCCTCAGATGGAGAGTCAACAGTTCCCCGGTCTGGAGGTGGCTGGTGAGGAAGAGGAGGAACAGCTGAGTCCAGAGCCTGATGCATGGATGTGCAGAAGGCAGAGGAGAGGAGAGCCGGGGAAATCTATGGGCTGGACCTTGGGACAGAAGAGCCATCACTGCTAGTGAAGTGCCACCCTATCTCTGGGGATAAAAGGCACTGGGTGGGGATGTATAGATGTGGCAGACAACTATTCTTCTCCCTGCCGGATGGACTTCTTAGCCTGCGGTGAGAGAGAAACTTTTAACGGGCGCTGCTGGCTCTCCTCATAAAGGAATCTTTGAGTTCACTTCAGAAGGTTTGTCGTGTTTGGGTGAGAACATTTATTTACTGACTGTTCGAAGTTCTAACGAGTAGTTTACAACTGAAAAAAAGGGACTTTGTTTTTCACACTCGGGACCATTTCGCATTTCCGTGGCATGCAGAGAGTTTCCGGTCCCTGTTGCTGCTGCCCAGCATTCAGTGCCAGACAGTGCAACAGGGCGGATGGTGGTCTTGTAGATCTTAGATTTAAGATGGGTGGCCATTCGTCTGTCCAGTAACACACTGGTGAGATCTCGTATCTAGGCTGCATTCTCCTTCGCTCGCACCTCACCATTGATGTCACCATTGACTTTGGAGGTGGGATCCCAGATACCAAAAAATGTCCACCTTCTTTAGGTTTTCTCCATTGATTTGAAGCATTCCAGGGGTGGTGACAGTCCCTAAGTACCCAGTTGTCTTGATGTTGAGGTGGAGTCCGAAATGGTTGAGGCGGTCATTCCATGGTCGTTCCATGATCCTTCCAGCAAGGACCCCATAGTTCAGCAAATTCTCCATAACTACATTTGTCTCCTTTTGGGATAAATGATCTCCACCGAGGCAGCCCTGGCTTCTGCAACCTCTCCACGATGGACCTCAGGGCCCACCACGACACAAACCCAGCTGCTTACCTGGAAAGGACGAAGATGGTCCAAGATGGTCTCTAATATTTCTCTCTCGTCCATCAGATCCAAGATTTCTTTGACGGGTCTACCTTTCAATGCCTTCCTGCTCTCCCACAAACTTCTGAAGCACTCATCCGAGAGTTCTGAGAAGAAGAGACAGACAGAGATTGATGGGCAATTCGACAGGACAAGCCTTCTCAAAGCAGAGAGAAACATGGAGTGCGTAGTGGATCACCAGGCTGAGCCTGAGGGAGGGGTCAAACGTGTCATAAGTCTCGAGTCCCTGACCTTCATGTCCTTAGACAACCATCTTATATATGGAATTGGAATTTTTTATTGCTTTGAAATTTCATGATGTCGTAATGTTATAATTTAGATATAGCCTTTGAAAAAGGCTAAGCGGGAGGGGCCTTTCCTCACCTCTGAGGGCAAGATCTTCCCTAATACAGTGGCAGCGGTAGAGAAGACCCTCTTCCTAGACCCCACCAGTCGAAACTCTTTGACTGATGGAGTCTGCACCATAACGTCCCTGCCTGATGAAGGACGATTGCAGGATTTGGATTTGGGTAGTCTAGGAAAAGGAAGGAAGGGTGTACTAGTGACATGAGAGCAGTCTTCCAGTATTTGAGGGGCTGCCACACAGAGGAGGGGGTCAACTTATTTTCCAAAGCACCAGAAGGCAGGAAGAGAAACAATGGGTGGAAGCTACTCAAGGAGAGAAGCAACCTGGAATTAAGGAGAAACTTCCAAACAGTGAGGACAATCAACCATTGGAATGGCTTCCCACCAGAAATCGTGGGTGCTTCATCACTGGAGCCTTTTAAGAAGAGACTGGATAGCCATTTGTCTGGGATTGTATAGCATCTCCTGCTTGAGCAGGAGGTTGGATTGGAAGACCTCCAAGGTCCCTTCTGGCTCTGTTCTGATTGATTGATGGATTGATGGATTGATGGATTGATTGATGGATGGATGGATTGGTGGATTGATGGATTGATGGATTGATTGATGGATGGATTGATTGTGTGGGATGGGCTGATGTGATAGGACAAGGCTGGTTCCATAGGTAGCCCAGCCCTGTAGCGTCTATACCTGGATACGAAGGCAGGACAGCATCTGGAGAGCGTTTTCTCCCCAGAGCCCTTTCCCTCTCGGGCCTTCTTGGCAAGGGAGGGGGCTCCTTCTGTCCAGCCTTGATCTCCCGCTGAGGAGCCCTCGGAGTTGTCCTGTGCACCAAGTCGGGCAGGACCAGCGCTGGAGGCTGCATCTTCTTCCTGATGTCCACTGGAGCTGACTTCACAAGCAGGGGTAAGACCTGCGTGGTTCTTTGAGTGGCCGAAGAAGTGGACGGGTGGGCTTCTTGGTTGTTCCACTGCCGTGGGTCATTACTGCTGATTTGTGGATGGGTCTCCTTGCTTTCCTTCTTCAAGAAGGGCAACTTCTTCAGCATGTGGTCCATTCTCTCGTGAAGAGGGAGTTCTTGAACTGGAGGGAGATCCTGTCAATAAAGGAGAAGTTTTGTAACTCCAGGTTGAAAGGAGGGGTCCTTGGTGCTCCTATCTATCTATCTATCTATCTATCTATCTATCTATCTATCTATCTATCTATCTATCTATCTATCTTATTTATCACATGTTCTTCCTGTGTCAACAAGCTCAGACTGCCCAAGGAGCTGCTGATCTACAGAGGAATTTTGGCGTCTCTCCTTTGTGCTTCTACAACTGTCTGGTTTGACACAGCAACCAAACCAAAAGTCCACTAAAGAGAGAAGACGGCAAGGAAGTTACAGGCAGCAGAGAGAAAGCAGAGCTGCTTAACTCATTCTTTGCTTCGGTCTTCACACAAAAAGAAACTATAGCCCAACCTACCAAAAACGTAACTGTAAAAGTCAGACTAGAAATAAAAGTTAAAACAGGGAAAAAATAAAAAAAGAGAGAGAACACCTGTCTGATGTCGAGGAATATAAGCTACCAGGACCTGAAGGATTACATCCCAGAGTTTTGAAGGAGCTGGCAGAGGTTATCTCAGAACCATTGTACCATATCCTTCAAAAATCTTGGAGCTGGGGAACCACCAGAGGATTGGAAAAGAGCTGATGTGCTTCCCATCTCCAAAAAAGGGGAAAAAATCAGACCCAGGAAATTACAGACCAATCAGCCTAACATCAATACCTGGGAAGATACCGGAAAAGATAATAAAAAAACAGAGGTGCCAACATCTAGAAATAAATAAAGTTCTAGCTAGAAGCCAGCGTGGGTTTGTTAAAAACAGATCAAAACAAAACAATCTTATTTCATTCTTTGACAAAGTGACTAAATAAGTAGACCAGCGAAATGCGGTGGACATACTCTACTTAGACTTCAGCAAGGCCTTTGACAAAGTAGACCACTCCGCTCTGCTCTGCTCTGCTCTGCTCAACACAACTCAACTGAGCTCAACTATCCTCCTCTCCTCAACTCTCCACAGCTTCCCTCTCTTCCCTTTTGCCTTTATATCTCTGCCCCAGGGGCTGTGACATCACCGCATTGTGTTCTCAGGGGGGACAGCTGGTGTCATGACCCAAGGGGCCTCTTACTCCCCAAGATAATAGGGGTGGGATATGGAGGGTCCCCTGGATAACCCCCTTGATAACATTAGCCACACTATGGGGAGCAAAGCTGGGGGTCACTATGGAATGACCCACTGTGATGGTGTCCCTCAACTTGGTAGATCTCAAAAGAACCTAACCAAGCTTAAGGCTGATCAACTTTGTTCTTTGATTGGCTAAGTCTTCCACTGAGCTTGGTTTTTTAATATTTTTTTATTATGGTATAGGAGATATAGGAGATATAGGATACATGATATACTGGTGTAGGGTTTCCTGCATGGGCAGGGGGGTGGATTAGAAGACCTCCAAGGTCCCTTCCAACTCTCTAATTCTATTCTATTCTATTCTATTCTATTCTATTCTATTCTATTCTATTCTATTCTATTCTATTCTATTCTATTCTATTCTTTCTATTCTATTCTATTCTATTCTATTCTTATGGAGTCCTTGGCTTATGACAGTTCTTTTAGTGATGGTTCAAATTACAACAGCACTGAACAAAGTATTTTTCACACTTATGACCATTCTGGCATCTCCACGGTCATATGATCAGAATTCGGACCTTTGGCAAGTGACTCACATTTATGACGAGTCACGTGATCCCCTTTGACGACCTTCTGGCAAGCAAAGTCAAGGGGGAAACCTGATTCACTTAACAACCATGTTACTAATGTAATGTTGGGCTCAGTTGTGGTCGCAAATCGACGACTACTTGTATATATGATTTTTGGGGGGGTCCAGTTTCTGCACTGCCCATCATCGCTGGGGTGTTGTAGTAGTTTTGGTAAAACTCTCCAACGATATAAAAGCTGCAGTTGAAAACAAAGTTTTTGTGAAAAAACCAAACAGTTTTTTTTTTTAAACAAAAAGGTAAAAGGGACAATTGCAAAGTTGAAAGGAGAGGAAGCTCCTTCGGCCCACCAACCCCTCCGTGGCTTGCAGGGCCCCCTTGGGCCCCCAGACCAGCTGGCAGAGTTGAGTCTTCGTGCTCCTGGGGAAGGTCAGGAGGCTGGGGGCCTGCCTCCTCTCTGGGGCTGGGCTACCTAGACGTAGAGCCACAATTCAGCCCAAGAGGCTTGGCAACTGGCATGTACTTATGACGGTTGCAGTGTCCCAAGGTCACATGACCCCCTTTTCTGACTTTCTGACCAGCAAAGATGATGGGGAAGCCAGATTCAGTTCCCAACCATGTGACTAACTTATAGGATAGGATAGAATAGAATAGAATAGAATAGAATAGAATAGAATAGAATAGAATAGAATAGAATAGAATAGAATAGAATGAGCTGGAAGGAATCTTGGAGGTCTTCTAGTCCAGCCCCCTGGACTAGACAACGATTCACTTAACAACGGTGGCAAGAAAGGTTGTAAAATGGAGCAAAACTCACTTAAGAACCGTCTCGCTTAGCAACCTACATTTTGGCCTAGAGTGTGATGGCAAGTCAAGGGTTGCCTGCGTTTCAGTTTTCTTGCAGACCATCCAGAATCTCTTCCTTTGTGAGATGGACAATCCTTTAACTTACATGAATAAAGAAAGTTTGTTTTGAAAGGGGCGATTTTGGTGATTCAATGCAGCTTCTGGTTTCAGAGCTGAGTTTGCTCCAGTTGTTTTAAACACCGGCAGCTCTTTAAATTTCGAGTTTCTTGACCTCTTCAGCTTTGAACAACCTTCATGGCATCAGATCTCCCTACCGTCAGTTTTGCACCTCACCATTCCTTCTTTCTCACGGGGATTACATGGCACATCCAGGTGTCTCCTGTTTCTCCAGAGATTTGAGCTGCCATTCACTTGCTGAACGTTTTCTGGATTGGACAAAAATAGTTTCATTACTGGAAGAGACTTTAGACATGAAATAAACGCTAATAAGTCAAACAACAATATGAGATCGTGTTACGCTCAGGGTCCCAGCGTCTGTGAGAGATATACCCTATTAATAATGTCTTTGGGTATTTTGAAGGCCCTCGTTGAGCATAATTATCTGCTGTTTCCTTGAGTCACAGCTATTGTCTTAATCAGTTGAACTTTGAACTGAGTAGAATTCTCCAATTATTTCAGAATAAGAGAGTTGGAAGGGACCTTGGAGGTCTTCTAGTCCAACCCCGAGCTCAGGCAGGTGACCCTACAATCATCTCAGACAAATGGTGGTCCAATCTCTTCTGAAAAGCTTCCAGTGTTGGAGTTTCAACTTCAGCTGCGACTTCTGGAGGCCAGTTGTCCCACTGGTTGAATGTTCTAACTGTTGGGAAATCTCTCCTTCGTTCTAGGTTGCTTCTCTCCTTGATGAGTCTCCATCCGTTTAAGAAGAGACCAGACAGTCAGTTATCTGAAATGGTATAGGTTCTCCTGCGCTTGACCAACGGGCTGGACTAGAAGACCTTCCAGGTCCCTTCCAGTCAATTGGAGGGCTGATTTACCACCAGCTTATCAGGTGCTTAGGAGCCGAGGGCTCGGCAGCACAAGGAAACACCAGCCAATCACCGGCCATCAATCCACCAATCAACCAATAGGAAGGCACCACATAAATACAAAGTGTAGAATATCCCAAAGCCCATATTCCGGTAGAGAGAAGTTCCCTGAAGATGGGCTCCAGCATGAGCTCAAAAGCTGAGAAGACTGACCCAGGTCGGACCTTGCAACATTATCCTGGGACTCCCAAAGCTGCTTTTTCCAGAGGGAACTGGACTTTCTGGTTTTCCTTCGAAGACATTTTGCTTCTCATCCAAGAAGCTTCTTCAGTTCTGTTGGATGAGAAGCGAAACGTCTTCAAAGAAAAACCGAGGAAGTCCAGTTGCCTCTTGAAAAGGCACCTTTGGGACAACCATGACTTGGATGGCTGAGAGTCTCCATAGACATTATCCTGGGACGCATAGATTTGCCTTCCTTCAATCAACATTAACCGTTCATTTCCTTCTCTTTGTCTTTCATTAGCAGCGACAGAGAAGGAATTAGGGAGAAATTGAAGGAGGCTTCCTATTATGTCTCCTAAACTGATGTAGGAATTGTCCTAGGAGGCACTCCCAACATTCCCCTTCCGAGCCGTTTTTCTGAAATATAATTCGGTTTCCAAGTGGTCTCTTTTTCAGCAGATACAAGCACCCACCTGCCTTTTTCTGCTCTTCTAAAATCCTAGCCTGGTCAGGAAGTCTTCAAGGCATGAGAGACTGACAACAAAGAAGCAGGGGAAGAGGTAGATTAAAAAAAAAGAAGGAAAGAAATCCTGGAAGGAGGCAAAGAAGAACTGATCATGCTGAGAAACTGACCGGGACATGTTCAGAAAGTCCAAACAAGGTATGCTGTTCCAGTCAGCTTAGAATTTTTTTTAAAAAGTGATGTTGAGTTACGCTTGACTCCTAGAATTGTCCCGGAGGTTTTCTTGGCAGTATTTTCAAACATGATTTCTCCTTGTTTTCTTGTCTTGTATGGGCTGAGGGGTTGGTGTAAATGCCCCAGCTGTCTGTTGGAAGGAAAATCCATCTGATTCACTTCCAATCCGGGAGAAAGACGCCGGAAATAAAATGGAGGCTGGAGGCTGATTGGAATGAAGGTCCATTTATTGATGAAGTAGAACCACAAACCGCAGGGGATTCTGGGGCAGCTGAGCAAACCATCGAATGAGCGGATGGCTCTTTATAGGTTTCTGTGACTTTGAAGTCTGAACTGTTCTGGGGGTTGTAGATCTTAGGTGAGGGGCTGCTTGTTCTAATCCTACCATTCTGCTTTGGTTAGCTGTCAAATTTTATCGCAAGGAGTTTCGGAATAGCCTGTCTTGAATGGGCTTCTGCTGGCAATATTTGCTTTGCTTATGAATGGAGCCATCTAGCTAGCTGGCTTCCTCTTTCAATAAGCTCTTTATCTCCTTAAGTGCTGTGGGCTATTAAGAAAGATTGGGGGGGCTGCTTTCTGCCTCTAAAAACACGTTTCTCCATTTCTCCTTTAGGGAAATATAACATTCTGTTTGTTTTTTTTAAAATATTCCCCAAAATATTTCATTCTTCTGGGGAGGAGCAGGGGGTCTTTCCCAGGAGTCTTTATCCTTAAGGCAGGACTAGATTTCAATTTTTCTGCTTCTAATCCGGCAGCTTTAACTCTGAAATTATTTGGAGAACTGGTGGGGCTTCCAAGTACCATAAATCCGTTTGTGAATAAAATCACATGAGCCGAGTGAGGCTCAGCAATTCTTACCTTTTACCTAATAGCCAAAAATACCCTGATATGTTCCACAGTTAAATAGCGTTGAAGGATAAGAGCTTCTTCGGGGTATTTTTAGGGGGGGGGAAGCATATCTAGCATTTATTAAGGGGGCGGACAGGGGGTGGGTAAGGGGTGAGGGCTAACAACTGAAATACTGGAGAGAAATGTGAGGTACCTAGCAAAAAAAAACCCCAGGTGCTATTTGGCTCTAACTGTTGGGCCTAGTAGCTAGAAACCAGGAGACGGGGGAGTTCTAGTCCCACTTTAGCCTGTAAACCAATTGGGTGAGTTTCGCCAATCACTAGAAGTCGCCGAGTTCTAATCCAGCCTTAGGAATTAAAGCGGGATTTGGGACCGATCATCAAGAGATTGGGAATTCTAGTCCCACCTTATGTAAGAAAGTCTGCTGGGTGATTTTAGGCCACTCCCCAGGAGCAGTGGTGGGTTCTAACCGGCTTTACTACGGGTTCTTTTCGTGTACGCGCTTCGTGCACGATCGCCGATCGCTCCGCGCAAGCGTGTTAGGAATCTGCTCAGCTGAGGTGCGGCAATCCACTCTGCCGCACCTATCAGCTGGGCTAAAAAAGAAGAAATAAAAGGTAGGAATAACGCGGGGGCGGGCGGGAGGGCCCAGCTCCCAGACGTCATATCGTCACCGCTACCGGCTCGGCTGAACCGGGCCGAACCGGGAGGAACCCACCACTGACCAGGAGCCAATACTGCGAATTCTAGTCCTGCCTTAGGCATGAAAGCCAACTGGGTGACTTTCGCTAAACACTAGGAGACAGTGAGTCCTAGTTCGGCCTTAGGAATTAAAGTGGGTTTCCTAACTTTTGGCCCAATCTCCAGGCGTTTGTGACTTCTAGTACTGCCTTATGTAAGAAATTCTGCTGGGTGACTTTGGGCCACTCACCAGGAGCTGGTGAATTCTAGTCCTGCCTTAGGCATGAAAGCCACCCGGTCTCTTTGACCAGTCCGTCTCTCTTAGTCCAACCCACCTCACAAGGTTGTTGTTGTAGAGAAAAGGAATATTAGGTATGTTTGCCACTTAAAAATTACCTATAAAGTATGTAATATAGGTTAGTCCTCGACTTGCAACCACAATTGAGCCCAACATTTCTGTCCTTAAGTGAGCCATTAAGTGAATTTTGTCCCCCTTTACAGTAATTCTGGCCAGAGTTAAGAAATCCCTGAAGTTGTTAAGTGAATCTGAATTCCCCATTGACTTCGCTCATCAGAAGGTCGCAAAAAGGGATTGCATGACTCCGGGGCACAGCGACCGTCACATCCAAATGTTTATCACGTGACCAAAGGGATGCTGCAAAGGTCGTAACTGTGGAAAACGGTCCTAAGTCACTTTATTCAGTGTCGTTGTCACTTTGAATGGTCGCTAAATGAACTGTTGTATGTCGAGGACTGCTTTTAAAAGCGGGATAACTCATCTAATCAATGAATAACGTTCAGCGGATTGGAAAATCTGCCAAAAATATAGCTCGTTGTTTTTTCGACCTCGGCCCCTTTAAGAGGGGTGGACTTCAACTCCCAGAATTCCCCAGCCAGCGCATGCTGGCTGGGGAATTCTGGGAGTTGAAGTCCACCCCTCTTAAAGGGGCCGAGGTCGAAAAAACCCCACTGATTTAGATTAACAGCCAATGATGCTCGATTCCACGCGGGATAAACCTTCGTATCTCAGTTTGCCTGGTTGTAAAAGTTAATGTTTCATGGGCACAGATGGAGCGGAGCTGCGTGTGACCCTTGTAGTGTGATGAAAAGGACGACAAGCGAAGCGACCTTTGCGATGCTGATTGACGAAGCAAGGATAAAATGCAGGCCGGAGCTAAAACAGGAGATTATTATCAGGCGATGTTTTGCAGGTAAGCTCGGACTTCCTGTCTGAAAAGGCAAAAGAGGGGGTTGTTCTCGACTTATGACCATAATGGACACTACGGTTGTATGTTGTGAGGGCCCTAGAGAAGCTCCTAGAGGAGCTTGGGGTTTTTTTTTAAATGTTTTTTTTTTGCGGTGGTCGGTAAACGAACATGGTCAGTAAGCGAAGCAATGGTTTGTGACAGGCCTGTTTGGCAGAAAACTGAAAATAAACGCTGGCTTTGGGAACGTGCGGCAAAATATAAGGTCAGGTGACGACGGAATGCGGCAAACGGTTGTAAAACCGAAATATGTGGTAAGGGGGTCCGTCGTAACTTTTGAACGGTCGCTAAACGAGGACAAGCTGTATGAGGAGAGATGGAGTGTGAGACTGAGTGTGACGACTACCTGGATGAAGGCAGTCACTGATGGATGGATATTTTTGTACAGGGGCTTTTGGTTCTTTCCTCTGAAATCCAGAACCTTCCAGATGGGTTGAGAACATCCAGGGGAATCTCTTAATGCAATGATTCTCAGCTTCGGTCGCTTGACCTGTCAGTGGAACAGCTTGCCTCCAGAAGTTGTGGATGCTCCATCATGGGAGGTTTCGAAGAAGAGACTGGGCAGTTATTTAAATAACAGTGCAACAGAGTTGGAAGGGGCCTTGGAGGTCTTCTAGTCCATCCCGCTGCTCAGACAGGAAACACTATACTATCTCACACAAATAGTTATCCAACATCTTCTTAAAAACCTCCAGTGATGGAGCACCCACACCTTCTGGTGGCAAGTTGTTCCACGGGTTAACTGTTTCCATTGTTAGGAATTTCGTCCTTAATTTTAGGCTGCTTTTCTCCTTGATGAGTCTATCTGTCTATTGCTTCTTGTCTTGCTTTTAGGTTCTTTGGAGAATGAGTTGACCCCCCTCTTCTTTGTGGCAGCCCCCAAAATATTAGAACACTGCTATCACGTCTCTCCTAGTCCTTCTTTTCATTAAACTAGACATACCCAGTTCCTGCAACTGTTCTTCGTATGTTTTAGCCTCCAGTCCCCTCATCCTCTTTGTTGCTCTTCTCTGTACTCTTTCCAGAGTCTCTACATCTTTTTTACACCGTGGTGACCAAAACTGGATGCAGTATTCCAAGTGTGGCCTTTAATGTCTGAAATGGTATAGAGTTTCCTGCTTAAGCAGGGGGCTGGACTAGAAGACCTCCGAGGTCCCTTCCCGCTCTGTTATTCTTGAAAGTGAGAACAATTAACCAGTGGGACAGCTTTCCTCCAGAAGTTGTGGGAATGCTCCAACACTGGAGGCTTTTAAGAAGAGATTAGATAACCGTTTGTCCGAAGTGGTGTAGGGTTTCCTGCCTGAGCAGGGGGTTGGACTAGAAGACCTCCGAGGCCCCTTCCCGCTCCGTTATTCTGCTATTCTAGTTAATACAATAACCTGCTTAGGTCCATAGGGTGAATCCAGCTAGTATCAATCACTTGGGGTAATTGTGAAGGTAGAAATGGAAAGAGGTGGGGTTGGGGGAGATTAAAAAAAAATATATGTATATGAAATCTTATTCTGTTCACCGCCCTGAGTCCTTCGGGAGAAGGGTGGTATAGAAATTCAATAAATACTACTAATAATAATAGAGGCAAACTGTGAGATTCATATTTATGACCTTTGAGCCACGTGGCTCATGGAACCGGTCCAGGTAGAACTGGCTGCCCTTTTGGTTCTTTTGACCGATGGCCGTGACGTCTGGCTCTCAGTACTACTATCCTCGTTCAGCCTCAGAGTTCATCAGGAATGCTTTTCTGGTGGCAATTTTTGTGCAATGTGCTTTTTTCCCCTCTCCTAACCAGGACCCACATCCCTTCTCGTGAACGCTGGGGTCCAGATCTGTGGGTCGGCCTCTTCTAGCTCGTCCTCTTAAAAATATCGGAAACTCCCCATATTGATCGGTGCGGAGAATATACGGGAAGCTGAAATGAAGGATGAATGTATCTTTAAAAAATATATATTTAAAATGTGGAATGTAGAATCCTAGGACTGGAAGGGAGTTTGGAGGTCTTCTAGTTGAACCCCCTGCTTGAGGAGGAAACCCTACACCATCTATGATTATCCAGTCTCTTCTTAAAAACCTCCAGTGACCCATAACTTCTGGAGGCAAGCCATTCCATTCATGAATTAACAGAATAACAGAGTTGGAAGGGACCTTGGAGGTCTTCTAGTCCAACCCGCCCACTCAAGATTTTATACAACACATGGCTGTCCAGTCTATTTCTGAAACCCTCCAGTGAGGGAGCACCCACAACTTCTGGATGCAACCTGTTCCACTGGTTAATTGTTCTCACTGTTAGGAAGTTTCTCCTTAACTCTAGGTTGTTTCCATCTGTTGCTTCTTGTCCTGTTGCCTTCCTGGTGCTTTGGAGAAGAGGTTGACCCTCCTCCTCTTTGTGACATCCTTTCAAGTATTGGAAGACTCATGTCATCCCCTAGTCTTTCTCTTCCTTAGACTAGACATACCTAGTTCCCTCAACTGTTCATCATAGGGTTTAGCCTTCAGATCTTCTGCTGACGATTCCTTGTTTACAGTTCCACTTGAATGGAGTTCTGTTCTTATTTCTGGCTTACAAGTGGGATAATTTTGCAAATTGTTATGTTATTATACCGGTCTAACTCACCCTAAAATTACAGTGTGTTCCACCCTTTCAAGATGAAAGGATGAAGGTCGTGTCCCAGCGTTGAGTAACTCTCCCAGTTACTCCTCTCTGATGGTCCTTTGTTATATTTTCACGTGTCCAACTTCCTCGTGAAATATATATATATAATTATGCCATTTATTGCTCCCCTTCTGACATGAGTTTTGACATCATTTTCCTGGAACCAAGATCACAAATTCTCTGGGCTACAATTAGAGTTCGATACGATCTCTTGATCTTATCACGTCTATAGTTAGCCCTGTGAATAGATGCCAGATGGATATTTCCATTCGTCGCTCTGAGATAAGCAGCGGGGACGAACGTTACCGAATTTACTTTCCATCCTTCGCTACCCCTGGCAAATCTCAGGTTTCGTTTTGGATTCTGCGAGAATTCCTGGAGGCCGGCCTGCTTTTTCTCACAATGGATTTGAGGTCATAATGCTGTAAGGTTGGCGTCGTGGTGGCCCAGGAGATGGTGACAAGAGTGAGGTGGGGTGATGGAAAGGGCTATGTAAGTACGGCGGATGCTCAATTGACCGGTTAGACTTTAACCAGATGGTAGGCACTATCTGGAGGAGATGAAAGAACAGTTTGAAGCCACTGCAAACTCCAGCCTCTTTAGAATGACGTCTTCCTTTCCAACAGAAGTCGTATCTGGAGGCCGGTGAGCGAGATGTTGGAAAAATTAGTCAACGTGGTGACGATCCGGAATGAAACGGTCCGTCAAGGTCTGGCAGAATTTCTGGGGACCTTCCTCCTGATGGTGAGAGAAGACCTGGGGTGTGTGGAGGAGAAGGAGAAGAAGGTGTTAGGACAATGTTTCTCAAACTCACCCAATGGGAAAATGGGCGGGCGTCAACTCCCAGAATTCCCCAGCCAGCAACGCAAGTCCACCCATCTTCATGTTAGTTTGAGTTTGAGAAAAAAACTCAAGTTAGAAGATGGTGTGGGTGGGTGGGTGGGTAGGTGGGAGGGATGAAAATGTTGCAAGCATGTCTTTTCCTGGCTTATAGAATTTTTGGTGGGAAAAAAAAGGGAATAAAATGAAATTTTGATTAGTGGGTTTGAAGATTAGAAAGTATAGTTTAAGAAGGAAGTTGTGATGTAACTTTAGAGAGAGTAGGAAAAATACTCTAGAAATGTACCCATAACCACTCTCAAGAAGATAGCTATTTTTTATCCTTTCTTTCTTTCTTTTTCTTTCTTTCTTTCTTTCTTTCTTTCTTTCTTTCTCTTCCTTCCTTCCTTCCTTCCTTCCTTCCTTCTTTCCTTCCTTCCTTTTCTTTCTCTCTCTTTCCTTCCTTCCTTTTCTGTCTCTTTCTCTCTCTTTTATTATTTCCTTTCTCCACTCTTTCCTTCCTCCCTTCTCTTTCCCCCCTCCCTCCCTCCCTTCTTCCCTTTCTCCTTCCCTCCCTTATCTATCTGTCTGTCCGTCCGTCCATCCATCCATCCATCCGTCCATCCATCCATCCATCCATCCATCCATCCATCCACCCATCCATGCATCTATCTATCTATCTATCTATCTATCTATCTATCTATCTATCTATCTATCTATCTATCTATCTATCTATCTATCTATCTATCTATCATCTATCTATCTATCTATCTATCTATCTATCTATCTATCTATCTATCTCTATCTATCTATCTATCTATCATCTATCTATCTATCTATCTATCTATCTATCTATCTATCTATCTATCCATCTTCCTCCCTCCCTTCCTCCCTCTGTCCCTCCCACTCTCTTCCTTTTCTATTTATTTTCTTTTACTATTTTTTCTTTGTTTTCTTTATTTTCTGTTTTTTATTTTGTTTAAGAAATTGTCAGGAAAAATAGTCAGGAAAAAAAAAAAAACCAGCAACCCCCCCCCAAAAAACAAAACCCAGGTCTGTCTCCAGCAACCTCTGACCAGGAGATCTTCCACCACCTTGGAGTCCTGCCTGCTTGGACTCAGACGTGCAAAAGGCAAACCTGGAAAAAATGCCGTATTTTTGGAGTCCTCCAAACTAAATGCCAGTGAAGGACTCTATCCCCAGCCAAACAGGCGAGAGAACGATTATTATGCCACAACAAAAGCGAAATGTTCCTGATGAACAGACTTTGCGGGATGAAAAGGTCAACCAATGCAAGTAGGTTGAGAGAATTAGACCGATTTTTTTCCCCCCATCGTGGTCATTTTAGACTGAATTAGATTGTTGGTTAATTTATTTCTCTCTCTCCAAATGGCCACAGCCTTCTAGGTTCCAAGCAGAAATCAGGGAATTTAGGATTTTCGGCATGCAAAACATGTCCTAACCAGTAGTGGGACTCAGCCGGTTCAGCCCAACCAGTAGTTAAATTGCTGACTGGCCCCTCCCCTCCCCTTCCAGGAGTCCCCATGCGCCCCATTTTCGCTCCCAGATAAGTGCAGGGAGGCCTCCTAGACCCAAAATGGGGTGCGGGGGACAGCGTGTCTCCCTCCCGCAATGGCCCATTTTTGTTCCCTGGGGGTTGCAGGAGGTTGAGCGCTGCCTGTCACACCCCCTGGCCACGCCCACCATGGCCACGCCTACCCAGCCGGTCATTAGGGCAGAGAACCAGTTGTGAAATTATTTGAATCCCATCACTGGTCCTAAATAGTAGTGGGTTTCAAAAATTTTTTACCACCGGTTCTGTGGGTGTGGCTTGGTGGGTGTGGCTTGGTGGGCGTGGCAGGGGAAGGATACTGTAAAATCTCCATTCCCACCCCACTCCGGGGGAAGGATACTGCAAAATCCCCATTTCCTCCCTATCAGCTGGGACTTGGGAGGTAGAGAAGAGATGGGGGTGGGGCCAGTCAGAATTTTTACTATCGGTTCTGTGGGTGTGGCTTGGGCGTGGCATGGCTTAGTGGGTGTGGCAGGGGAAGGATACTGTAAAATCTCCATTCCCACCCCACTCCGGGGGAAGGATACTGTAAAATCTCCATTCCCATCCCACTCTGGGGGAAGGATACTGCAAAATCCCCATTTCCTCCCGAACAGCTGGGACTTGGGAGGTAGAGAATAGATGGGGGCGGGGCCAGCAGAATTTTTACTACCGGTTCTCCGAACTACTCAAAATTTCCGCTACTGGTTCTCCAGAACTGGTCAAAACCTGCTGAAACCCACCTCTGGACCTAACCCTCACTTTTGAATTCTCTCTAGGACATTTTCCAGAGAATATCAGAGAATGGACAACATTGTTCCTTCCTCTTTGTAAATAATGTCTGTTATCCTGTTTTTCTAGCCTTTCTGTCTTAATAATAATTGTTCATAATAATAATAATAATAATTGTATGCTGCCTTTCTCCGAAGACTCAAGGTGGCTTACAATGCATTTAAAAACCATATATAAAAACATTAAAAATTAAAACATTAAAAACAATTAAAACCCATTCACACCATTCATGGACGGATCTCGCCAGATCGCAACAGCGAGATCAACGGCCCCAGGCCTGCCAGTCTTCCTGGATTAGTTTCTGTACAGGCTAAAAATTGTCCCCTATCTCAGGGATCTCCAAACTTGGCCACGTTAAGACTTCGTGGACTTCAACTCCCAGAATTCCCCAGCCAGCATGGGCATTGGAGTCCAAGAGTCTTACAGTTGCCAGCTTTGGAGGGTTCATGGGAGACCTTCTCTTTTCTTCGGACAGACCTTTGGCCTTGGCTCCGTGGCCCAAGTTGTGTTGGGGAAGCACAATTTTGGAGAGTACTTGAGCATCAATCTTGGATTCGGGTTTGGTGTTATGATGGGAGTCCATGCTTCTGGTGGAATCTCAGGTGAGTCTAGCAGGGGAGGGAGGGGCTCGATTACTAAACTAGGTAACATCGAGCATCTAGCTTAGCACGGATGATGTTATCTAGATCGGTAGTGAAATGTTTGCAAGAAAACAGCCAAGCTCAGAGAGCACCAAGGAGCCCACAATCATCATCATCTTCTTCTTCTTCTTCTTCTTCTTCTTCTTCTTCTTCTTCTTCTTCTTCTTCTTCTTCTTCTTCTTCTTCTTCTTCTTCTTCTTCTTCTTCTTCTTCTTCTTCTTCTTCTTCTCCTTCTCCTTCTCCTTCTCCTTCTCCTTCTCTTCCTCCTCCTCCTCCTTTTTTCACCTGCCTCCTCCTTCTCTCCATAAACTCCTCTCTTCTAGTACTCATTATGCTACCTAGTTGGGTCATGAAAAATCTGCATGAAAACTACCCAGCTCATGAAGCATCAGAGTCAATGGTCCTTCTCCTCCTTCCCTCCTCCTCCATTCCACAATCCCTACGCCTTTCTAGCCCTGATGATGTTACCTAGTTGGGTATTGAAACATCCACAAGAAAACCAAGCTCAGAGAGCATCAGACCTCCACCTCCTCCATGCCACAATTCCCACTTCCTAGCACGGATGACATTACCTAGTTGGGTCATAAAACATCTGCATGAAAACCACCCAGCTCAGAGACCACCAAGGACCCCTCGATTTTACCCCAAACTACAAATATTCTCTTCTCTAGTGTCCTTCAGCAGGGATGCAGTGGCTCAGTGGCTAAGATGCTGAGCTTGTCGATCGAAAGGTTGGCAGTTCAGCGGTTCGAATCCCTAGTGAGCTCCCATGACTTGGCCCAGCTTCTGCCAACCTAGCAGTTCAAAAGCAGGTAAAAAATGCAAGTAGAAAAATAGGGACCACCTTTGGTGAGAAGGTAACAGCATTCCATGCGCCTTTGGCGTTGAGTCATGCCGGCCACATGACCACGGAGACGTCTTTGGACAGCGCTGGCTCTTCGGTTTTGAAATGGAGACGAGCACTGCCCCCTAGAGTCAGGAACGACTAGCACATATGTGTGAGGGGAATCTTTACCAATACATATACATACATATATATATATATATGTATATGTATATGTATGTATATGTATATGTATATGTATATATATATATATATATATATATATATATATATATATATATATATATATATATATATATATATATATAAAAAGAATTTATTATAAATATAGATATATTAAGATTAGGAGATGGAAGACTAGGACTAGGTATATTTAAAAGTATTATTATGATTAACAGGATGGAAAAAATATATTGGAAAATATAGCCTATAAGGACTACAAATCCAGGGGACTTACAGATATAAATTTGGGACTGATTAGATCTTACCGATAATTGGTTTTAATGGAGTTTATAGAAAGCTGATATTGAAAATGTGGTGGAACCCTGAGTGACATCTATAATATCAAAATGTTAGGAGTTAATAAGTATATAAAAGAATATATTGCAATTAAAATGAGCACATTAAGGTTAGAAGTTGGAAGAATTTTTTTTTTGCATATATGTAATTGTATTATTACTGTGAACACGGTGTGAAAAATATGTTAACTGTATATAAAAGAATATATTGCAGTTACAATGAGCACATTAAGGTTAGAAGTTGGAAGAAATTTTTTTTGCATATATGTAATTGTATTATTACTGTGAACACGGTGTGAAAAATAGGTTACCCCAGTCATTACACTGTCCACAAAAATTGTCGTTTGTTAAAGAAAAACTGCAAAAGAAACTACTTGGCTGCCAGTCCTCTTCCTGCAACCATCCTAACAGTTTTTCTCCTGTTATCTTTGTCGCCCCAAGGAGCTCATATGAACGCGTCCATCACTTTCGCCAATTGCGTGGTTGGAAATTTACCCTGGCGCAAACTCCCGGCGTACGTGATTGGCCAGTTCTTCGGATCGTTTGCCGCGGCGGCTATTATTTTTGTTTTGTATTATGGTAGGTATGAATCCTCTTTGGCTTGCAGGAGGGAGAGGGGAAAAAAAATACAGGTAGTCCTCGACTTACGACCACAATTGAGCCCAACATTTTGGTTGCTAAGTGAGACCTTCGTAATTATGAGTCAGTTTTGAAGAGCCTGAATTTTGATCTGCAATGAATTCTGAAGGCTGCAATGAAAGAAACAAAAATGTTAAAAAGTTATATTTATTGTCGTTACTTCCCAAGAACATCTAAATGATAATAAAGTAACCAAAATAGCTTTACAATCCCCAAGGCATGTCACAACTTTGGAGCACCCTCTCATGTTTGGAAATTGAAAATTGAAAAATTTGATACGCCCTATCGCTGTGATGGTGAACCTATTGCACGCGTGTCACCTGTGGCACGCGTAGCCGTATCGTTGGGCACGCAAGCTTAGCTCCGGCGCGCATGTGCATGCCAGCCAGCTGATTTTCGGGCCTTCTGGGCCCACCAGAAGTAGGAAAACAGGCTGTTTCCTGCCTCCGGAGGGCCTCGGGGGATGGTGGCGAAGGCCTGTTTTTTGCTGTCCCCAGGCTCTAGAGCCTTTCTAGGAGTCTGGGGAGGGCAAAAACGGCCTTCCCCACCCTCCCGGAGGGCCTCCGGACACCCTCTGGAGGCCCTCCGGAGGCTGGAAACTGTCTGTTTGCCAACTTCCGGTTGGACCAGAAGTCAGCAAACAGGCTGTTTCTGGCCTCCGGAGAGCCTCCGGGGTGTGTGGGGGTGGAGAAGGCCATTTTTGCCCTCCCCAAGCTCCTAGAAGCCTGGGGACAGCAAAAAACAAGTCTTTTGGTCCCAGCGGAAGTTGGCAAATGGGCCATTTCCAGGCTCCAGAGGGCCTCCATGGGGATGGAGAAAGCTGATTTTGCCCTCCCCAGACTCCTAGAAAGGCTCTGGAGCCTGGTGAGAGAGAAATACGGGCCTACCGGGCCATTGCGTGCCAGGAGCGGGGGGGTGGGGTGTCACACACGCATGCGTAGGGGTGGGGTGCATAGAATTATGGGTGTGGGCACACACACTCATGATACACTCCCCCCCCCCACTCCTAGCACGTGATGGTAAAAAGGTTAGCCATCACTGCCCTATATTTATTTATTTATTTATTTATTTATTTATTTATTTATTTATTTATTTATTTATTTATTTATTTATTTATTTATTCAATTTATATACCGCCCTTCTCCTAGTGGACTCAGGGTGGTGCACAGCCAAAACTAAAATACATAACAATACAAAATTTAAAATTAATTAAAAGAATTATATACTTTGGCCCGAATTAAAACAGTGCGAATTAAAACCCATTAACAAATTAAAACTAAACAATTAATAACCATTAAAAACTAAAAAAGGGTGTGCAATGGTCTTAAGTGTAAAAACGGACATAAGTCTCTTTTTTCAGTGCCGTTGGAATTTGATCGGTAACTAAATGAACTGTTGTAAGCCGAGGACTATCTGTATCTCTCTTTATCTCAGGGGTGTCCAAGCTTGGGCAACTTTTAAGACTTGTGGACTTCAACTCCCAGAATGCCCCAGCCAGCCATGCTGGGAGTTGAAGTCCACAAGTCTTAAAGTTGCCCAAGGTAGACACTGCTACCTACAAACCTACTAAGCTACTAAAATGACATTTTCCACATTTCTGAAATCACCTGACACCCACTGGGTTTCCTCTGTGCCAAACTGCCAGTCTTCTATTTATATTTTTCTGGCATGACTACTGAGGCCATTTCTACTGGTTCTGAAGCAGGAAATATATAAAAAAAACGGAAAGGCTAGACATGAAAGAAAAATAAAAGGTGAATTCTCCTTAGGGACCATCTCATCGCCTTCCTTAACAAGCCCCCAAATAGGAAGCAGGGCCTGGTTAAGATTTGGTGGGGGGGAAAGTCAGTATGGATCTGAGACCACCAGGAGATCCCGAGGCTGCAGGTTAGAGTGGGGAGTCATGAAATCATTACTGGTGGAGGTGATGGCAGGAATTAGCCCCCACCCCAGAACTGCGACCACAATTGATCCCAAAATTTCAGTTGCTAAGCGAGACAGTGGTTAAGTGAGTTTGACCCTAACCCTAATCTTTCTTGCCACGGTTGTTAAGTGAATCCCTGCACTTATTCAATGTTAAATCAGTAACATTGTCGTTAAGTGAATTGGCTTTGCTGGTCAGAAGGTCGCCAAAAGGAGATCATGTGACCCCAGGACACTGCAACCGTCATAAATACGAGTCAGTTGCCAAGCGTCTGAATTTGGATCACATGATCGTGAGGATGCTGCAACGGCCATAAGTGTGAAAAACAGTCGTTATGTCACTAATCCAGTGCTGTTGCAACCTCGAACGGCCACTAAACAAATGTTTGGAAGTCGAGGACTGCCTGTACAGGTAGTCCTCGACGTACGACCACAATTGAGCCCAACCTTTCTGTTGTTAAGCGAGATATTTGTTCAGTGAGTTTTGCCCCATTTTACGACCTTACTTGCCACCGCTGTTAAGTGAATCACTTGCAGTTGATAAGTTAGTAGCCAGGGTTGTGAAGTGAATCCGGCTTCCCCGTTGACTTGGCTTGCGAGAAGGTCGCAAAAGGGGATCACCTGACCTTCGGACACAGTGACCGTCGTAAATACGGACCTTTTGCCAAGCGTCTGCAATTTGGATCACGCGATCATGGAGAAAGGTGCACAGGTCATTACTGTGAAAAACGGCCCTAAGTCACATTTTCCAGTGCGCCGTTGTAACTTTGAACGGTCACTAAACGGACTGTTGTAAGTCGAGGACTACCCATAATTCCTCCCCCTCCCCCAACCTCCCTTTTGTGTTTTTTGTATGTTTGCTCTCCACAAACTGGCTTTCTTCTTCCCTTTTTAGAAGCGCTACAGAATTACACAGGAGGCAACCTAACCGTGACGGGATCAACGGCCACCGCGGGGATTTTCGCCACCTATCCTGCCCCTTACGTGTCTCTGGGGTACGGCTTTCTCCAGGAGGTTGGTGTCCTGGAACGGATGGCTAGAAGCGAGGGCCAGTGGGCTCCAGTCCAAGAGTGTCAAACTCCAGGCCCGCTGGCTGGATCCAGCCTGCGGGGTGGTTAGATCTGGCCAGTGGTGGGCTGCAACAGACTGAACAACTGGTTCGGTGGGTGTTCTGTCCCCGTACCACCACCCCCCACAGACGGCCCGGAGTTAATAAGCCCCACGACAAAACTCTTTGAAGATAAAGCTGGCAGCAACCCAGTGGCTAGCTGCCAATTCAGACTTTACTCACACAAAACAAAGATTAGACTGCAAGCATTCCGATAAAACAGGCAGAGTTTCAACAATACAAGGATTAGTCCAGATGCAGTCCGATAAAGCAGGCAAAGTCCAGTAAATCCAGGCAGAGATCATGGATTATTTCCAGTTTTTGCTCGTCACAAACTGAACTGGCCACCACACCCACATTTATACCCTGTGGGGTGTGGTCCAGTGACTCAGCTAATCTCTGGCACGCCTTCCCCTCTGCTGCGCACGCTTCTCCCTGCGCCTCTGCCGAGGGTCCAGCCAGCACTTATCTCCTTCATCGCTGTCCACCTGTGACTGCGGGGACGTGCTTGGCTCTGAGCCTATCGTTTGGCCTTCGGTGTCCTCCGGAGGCATTGCCAGAGAGGAGGGTCCTGGAGAGGGAGGCCTTGCCAACTCCTCCCCCTCACTCTCAGAGTCTGCATCTGTCGATAGCCCAGGCTCAGGCAACGGAGCCACAACAGTGGGCAGGCTCTTTGTGTGCACGCCAGAGGTGGGTTTCAGCAGGTTCTGACCAGTTCTGGAGAATCAGTAGCGGAAATTTTGAGTAGTTCGGAGAACCGGTAGTAAAAATTCTGACTGGCCCCGTCCCCATCTATCTTCTGACTCCCGAGTCCCAGCTGATCGGGAGGAAATGGGGATTTTGCAGTATCCTTCCCCTGCCGCTCCCACACCGTTCAAAGCGTCTTCATCGCAAATTGTATAGCTCAAAGTCTGTAGAGATTCTCAGTCATCCAGGTGAGAGTTGTCCCAAAGGTGCTTTTTTCAGGAGGCAACCGGAGTTTCTTCTTTGCTTTTCTTTTGAAGACGTTTCACTTCTCATCCAAGAAGCTTCTTCAGCTCTGACCGGATGGCGGGGAATGGAAGGATTGATACTCCTTGCAGACAGCTGGTCATTTGCATCCTTTTAGGAGTCATTGAGGCCACTTGGAGGTTTTATCTGTGTCCTCAGGGTCACCTGAAAGACTAACTTCCCAGTGGCCTCAACGACCCTCTAAAAGGATGCAAATGACCAGCTCTCTGCAAGGAATATAAAGCCTTCCATTTCCCACCATCCACTCTTTAGAGCTGAAGAAGCTTCTTGGATGAGAAGTGAAATGTCTTCAAAAGAAAAACAAAGAAGAAAGTCCAGTTGCCTCCTGAAAAAAAGACCTTTGGGACAACTCTCACCTGGATGACTGAGAATCTCTACAGACTTTGAGCTATACAATTTGGGATGAAGAACCTTTGAACGGTGTGGGAGAAGGAATGGATTTCCAGAGGAAAAATGACCAATTACAATTACAATCATTTGCACCACTCAGGTGACCCTGAGGACACAGAGAAACTTCCAAGTGGCCTCAACGACCCTCTAAAAGGATGCAAATGACCAGCTGTTTGCAAGGAATAGAAATCCTTCCATTCCTCACTATCCTGTCATTACTGAAGAAGCTTCTTAGATGAGATACGTCTTCAAAGAAAGAACTAAGACTGTCCAGTTTAATGTCTAGTTTGATGAAAAGAAGGACTAGGGGAGACACGATAGCAATGTTCCGCTATCTCAGGGGCTGCCCCAAAGAAGAGGGAGTCAAGCTCTTCTCCAAAGCCCCTGAGGGCAGGACAAGAAGCAATGGGTGGAAACTAATCAAGGAGAGAAGCAATTTAGAACTAAGGAGAAATTCCCTGACAGTGAGAACAATGAATTAGTGGGACAACTTGCCTCCAGAAGTTGTGAATGCTCCAACACTGGAAGCTTTTAAGAAGAGATTGGATGACCATTTATCTGAAGTGGTGTAGGATTTCTTGCCTAAGCAGGGGGTTGGACTAGAAGACCTCCAAGGTCCCTTCCAGCTGATTCATTCTAAAATAATAATGTATATACAGGAAGCAAACTCCAGTCCCTTTTAACACTGATGATATTACCTAGTTCGGTCCTGAAATGTCTGCAAGAAAACCACCAAGCTCAGAGAGCACCGAGGACCCCACAGGCCTCACCCCCTCCCTCCGCTCCACACACCCCACTCCCTTCTAGCACTGATGAAGTTACCTAGATGGGTCATGAGACGTCTGCAAGAAAATCACACAGCTCAGGGAGCACCAAGGACCCCCACCGTTCAATCCTGAGCTACAAATATTCTGTTGGTTGACACCCTACTCTGATTGTCCAGAGCTTTGATGCCCATCTTCCTCTTCTGCAGGTTATTGCAAGTAGCATGCTTATGATCGGTGTCCTCGCCATCCACGATAGGAAGAATGCCGGGGCCTTACCGGGCACCAATGCCTTCATCACTGGGTTGCTGGTCGTACTCATTGGCATGTCCATGGGGATGAACACGGGCTATGCCATCAACCCTTCCAGGGATCTGCCCCCCCGGATTTTCACGGCCCTTGCAGGATGGGGCTTGGAGGTGTTTCGGTGAGTTGGTGGCACCGATTTAGTTCACCGATGAGGACTATCATACTGACTTTAAGGTTGACACCACGTGTGGACTTCAACTCCCAGAATTCCCCCGTTAGCCATGCTGGCTGTGGAATTTTGGGAGTTGAAGTCCACATATCTTCAAGTGGCTAAGGTTGATACACATGTGTGGGCTTCAAGGTTGAGATATGTGTGGACTTCAACTCCCAGAATTCCCTAGTTAGCTATGCTGGTCGAGTTGAAATTTATATATCTTCAAGTGGCCAAGATCGAGACGGGTGGACTTCAAGGTTGAGATACATGTATGGACTTCAACTCCCAGAATTCCCGTTAGCCATGCTGCCTGGGGAATTCTGGGAGTTGAAATCCACACATCAAATGGCCACAGTTGAGACACATGTGGACTTCAACTCCCAGAATTCCCCCGTTAGCCATGCTGGCTGTGGAATTCTGGGAGTTGAAGTCCACATATCTTCAAGTGGCTAAGGTAGACACACGTGTGTGGGCTTCAAGGTTGAGATATGTGTGGACTTCAACTCCCAGAATTCCCTAGTTAGCCATGCTGGTCGAGTTGAAATTTATATATCTTCAAGTGGCCAAGATCGAGACAGGTGGACTTCAAGGTTGAGATACATGTATGGACTTCAACTCCCAGAATTCCCATTAGCCATGCTGGCTGGGGAATTCTGGGAGTTGAAGTCCACACATCAAATGGCCAAGGTTGAGACACATGTGGACTTCAACTCCCAGAATCCCCCAGTTAGCCATGGTGGTTGTGGAATTCTGGGAGTTGAAGTCCACATATCTTCAAATGGCTAAGGTTGACACATGTGTGTGGGCTTCAAGGTTGAGCTACATGTATGGACTTCAACTCCCAGACTTCCTGTAGAGCCATGCTGCCTGGGTAATTCTGGGAGTTGAAGTCCACACATCAAATGGCCACAGTTGAGACACATGTGGACTTCAACTCCCAGAATTTCCCAGTTAGCCATGCTGCCTGGGGAATTCTGGGAGTTGAAATCCACACATCAAATGGCCACAGTTGAGACACATGTGGACTTCAACTCCCAGAATTCCCCCGTTAGCCATGCTGGCTGTGGAATTCTGGGAGTTGAAGTCCACATATCTTCAAGTGGCTAAGGTAGACACACGTGTGTGGGCTTCAAGGTTGAGATATGTGTGGACTTCAACTCCCAGAATTCCCTAGTTAGCCATGCTGGTCGAGTTGAAATTTATATATCTTCAAGTGGCCAAGATCGAGACGGGTGGACTTCAAGGTTGAGATACATGTATGGACTTCAACTCCCAGAATTCCCATTAGCCATGCTGGCTGGGGAATTCTGGGAGTTGAAGTCCACACATCAAATGGCCAAGGTTGAGACACATGTGGACTTCAACTCCCAGAATCCCCCAGTTAGCCATGGTGGTTGTGGAATTCTGGGAGTTGAAGTCCACATATCTTCAAATGGCTAAGGTTGACACATGTGTGTGGGCTTCAAGGTTGAGCTACATGTATGGACTTCAACTCCCAGACTTCCTGTAGAGCCATGCTGCCTGGGTAATTCTGGGAGTTGAAGTCCACACATCAAATGGCCACAGTTGAGACACATGTGGACTTCAACTCCCAGAATTTCCCAGTTAGCCATGCTGCCTGGGGAATTCTGGGAGTTGAAATCCACACATCAAATGGCCACAGTTGAGACACATGTGGACTTCAACTCCCAGAATTCCCCCGTTAGCCATGCTGGCTGTGGAATTCTGGGAGTTGAAGTCCACATATCTTCAAGTGGCTAAGGTAGACACACGTGTGTGGGCTTCAAGGTTGAGATATGTGTGGACTTCAACTCCCAGAATTCCCTAGTTAGCCATGCTGGTCGAGTTGAAATTTATATATCTTCAAGTGGCCAAGATCGAGACGGGTGGACTTCAAGGTTGAGATACATGTATGGACTTCAACTCCCAGAATTCCCATTAGCCATGCTGGCTGGGGAATTCTGGGAGTTGAAGTCCACACATCAAATGGCCAAGGTTGAGACACATGTGGACTTCAACTCCCAGAATTCCCCAGTTAGTCATGCTGGCTGTGGAATTCTGGGAGTTGAAGTCCACATATCTTCAAGTGGCTAAGGTTGACATACGTGTGTGGGCTTCAAGGTTGAGATACATGTATGGACTTCAACTCCCAGAATTCCTGTTAGCCATGCTAGCTGGGGAATTCTGGGAGTTGAAGTCCACGCATCTTCAAGTGGCTAAGATTGAGACACATGCACAGACTTCAAGGTTGAGATATGTGTGGACTTCAACTCCCAGAATTCTCCAGCTAGCCATGTTGGCCTGGGAATTCTGGGAGTTGAAGTCTACACATGGCCAAGGTTGAGATACATGTGTGGACTTCAACTCCCAGAATTCCCCAGTTAGCTATGCTGACTGGGGAATTCTGGGAGTTGAAGTCCACCCAAGGGGTCAAGGTTGAGATATGCTGGTTTAGGGTCTACTGCTAATCTGGACTTCCTTTTTCTTTCAGAGCAGGCAACTGCTGGTGGTGGGTGCCATTGTTGGCCCCAACGCTAGGATGCCTCGTTGGGATATTCATCTACAACATCCTGATCGACTTCCACAATCGCTCCCCGTCAGAACCAGAACCTTCGAAGCAAGACCCAGAGGCCGAGATGACGTCTCCCATGTGACTGCTGCTTTGAAAGGATGATGGTTTTTGGGACACCTGAACATGCTTTCCATCCTGGTCCTCAAGGAAGGGAATACATGACATCCTTTGGGGAAGACAGGGAGGAGAAAGATGGGAGTCGATCAACTCCTATGGGGGCTGCACTGGGGAGTGGCCATCTTGTTCAACGTGGAGACATCTACGCACCTAGGAGACCTGCAGACCAGCTTTGATCATTGATGGAAATTGGACACTAGATAAAAGACTTGGAAAAAAAAAATAAATCTAGCTGCTAAGATTAGTGGTGGAGACATGAATGGGAGTCCATGTCCCAAGGAGAATCCATCCCTGTTCATTTCTGGTCAGAAACCAGCTGAGATCCTCCTAAATGCATCAACGTTTCTTTGGAACCCAAGCTTGCTTTGGGCCAGAAGGGTGAGACAATCCAGCTGAGGTCAACACCACAACTACCCCCTGCCCCAGAGGCTTTCCTCTACTCCTGGGACCATCTTCCCCGGCATGCTGCAACCTCTGTAAACTTCTCACTCTGTAGGGTGGGACCAACCGGCTGGGGTATTCACAGAGTTGCAGCTGAGCCGTTTTTGAGGGCGCCAGGTTGGGGAATGATGCCCTGCAAATTCAGCAGGGCTGTAATTGGAAGGGAGGGAGGGAGGAAGGATGGGGAGAATGGAAGGAAGGAGGGAAAGGGAGGAAGGAGAAAGGGGAAGGATGGAAGGAAGGAAAGGGAGGAAGAAAGGAAGGAAGTAGGAAGGGAGAGAAAAAGGGAAAAAGAAGAAAGTTGAGTGAGAAAGAGAAGGTGGGAGGGAGGGATGGAGGAAGGAAAGAAAAGAAAAGAAAAGAAAAGAAAAGAAAAGAAAAGAAAAGAAAGAAAGAAAGAAAGAAAGAAAGAAAGAAAGAAAGAAAGAAAGGAGATAGGGAGGCTGGAAGGAAGGAAGGGGGAGGTAGGAATAGGAGGAGGTAGGAAGAAAGGAAGAAAAGAAGCAAAAAAGGAAGGAAGGAGGGAGGGAGAAATGAAGGAAGGAGAGAAAGAGGGTGGGATGGAGGGAGGAAGGAAGGAAAGAAAGGGAGGATGGAAGGAATATGGAAGAATGGAAGAGAAAAAATGTGAGAGAATGTGGGAAGGAAAAAAAGAACACTCTTTTATAATCCTAAACCTCCTTGGAAAGGGGACCTGTCATATCTAGAGATAGAAAAGATGTTAAAGATTTTGGGAGGACGCCGTAAAATACAGAAAATCGGTTTTGTACCTTTTAGACTTTGCTAGTCCAGCTTTCCTACACCACAACTGTTTGGGGGAAAGCGCGCCGTAAAATAGAGAAAATCGGTTTTGTGTGTGTGCATAAATAAGAATAAAGTACAGACATGGACTTCAGATTGCCCGTCCAAATTTGCAAGTACAGAGTCCTCGACTTACGACCGCAACTGAGCCCCCAAATTTATATAGTTGCTAATTGAGAAATTGGTTTAGTGGATTCCACCCCATTTTATGACCTTTCTTGCCACAGTGGTTAAGTGAATCCTTGCAGTTGTTAAGTAAGCACAAGTAGTCCTTGACTTGCAACAGTTTGCTTAGTGACGGTTCGAAGTTACAGTGGCGCTGAAAAAAGTGACTTAGGAGTGCTTTTCACACTTATGACCGTTGCAGCATCGCTGTGCTCACGTGATGACAATTCAGACGCTTGGCAACTGACCCGCATTTATGACGGTGGCAGTGTCCCAGGGTCACGTGATCCCCTTTTGCAACCTTCTGACAGGCAAAGTCCATGAGGAAGCCGGATTCGCTTAACGACCAAAGTGATTCACTAAACAACTGTGATGGGGAAGGTCGTAAAATGGAGCAAAATCCACTTCGCCAATTTCTCACTTAGCCACATAAATCTCGGACTCAACTGTAGCCGAGGACTCCCCGTAACACGGTTGTTAAGTGAATCTGGCATCCCCCTTGACTTTGCTTAGCAAAACGGGATGACATCACCCCCGGAACGCTGCACCCGTCATAACTGCGAGTCAGTTGCCAAGTGCCTGAATTTTAATCACACGATCCTGGGGATGCCGTGTCGGTTGTAAGCACGAAAAACGATCATGCCCCTTTTTTTCAGTGCCGTTCCAGTGACCGACGGTCTTTAAGCGTGGTAAAAGAATCGCGAGTCCCTTTTCCTCAGGGCCGTCATAACTTTGAATGGCCGCTAAGCAAACTGTTGCAAGCCGAGGACGACCCAGTGCTAACTTTAACGGCTGCAGGAATTCATTTAACAACTGTGGTGAGGAAAGTTCGTAAAACGGGACAAAAAGCCCCCACTTCGCCAAAACTTCACCGCGGCCAACGTTGCTTAGCCTCGCGATGGGGGCTGGAACAAATCCGTGCAAAATAGGGGAACGAGCGCATTAAACAGCCCCCCACCCTTTGTTGAGTTGCAGGCATGACCCCCCCCTCAAAAAAAAAAATCAGCCAGGGATTCAAGTTTCCGTCAATAAATAATTCAGCAATAAATATGAAGTCCTGCAAAAGCCGAAAGGAGCCATTTGGAGCTGGAAGGGGGGGGGGTGAGGATGTGGGGGGGAAAATTGGGGGTCCAGTGGGGGAGCTCAAGGCTGCGTTTCTCGTCGTCTTGACAAGCTCCCGCCTTGCGAAGGGGCCCGGGGCGACCCTCCCGCCGCCTGATTCTTCTGGGAGGCGGCCACTTGGGACGGGGGCCTCTTCTTCACCAGGGAGGCCTTGGTTTTGCTGCGGAAAACCTTATTGGGGTCCAGCTTGTTGACGAAGGAAGCGTCGGCGGCTTCCCACAGCTGCTCCGTGTTGACCGTGATGGGTTTGTACATGTTGAACCATTGCTGGAAGAGGAGGGAGAGGGAAGAGCGAGTCAGGCCAAGGGTCTGGGGAAGGGGGGCATGGGGAAGGGACCAGGGGTGAAATGCTCCCGGTTTGGACCAGATCGCCCGATCCGGTAGCGATGGTGGCGGGTGGTTCGGAGAACCGGTAGCAAAAATCCCTGCCCCCCCCCCATGCCCAACCGAGCCACACGATCATCAGAGGCTTTTTTTCTTTCTTTTAAAAGCATTTTTTCTGCAACCTCTTCGGCCAAAAATAAAAATGCTTTTAAAAGTAAAAAAAAAGAAAAAAAAGCCTCTGATGATCGTGCGGCTCTGCTGGGATCGTCAGAGGCTTTTCAAAGCATTTTTTTCTGCAACCTCTTCAGCCAAAGAGGTTGTAGGAAAAAAAAAATGCCTTTAAAAGCCTCTGGCGATCCCAGCTGAGTTGCCTGATCGTCAAGAGGCTTTTAAAAGCATTTTTTCTACGTGTTCAGCCGAAGAGGTTGTAGGAAAAAAAATGCCTTTAAAAGCCTCTGGCGATCCCAGCTGAGTTGCCTGATCGTTAGAGACTTTTAAAGGCATTTTTTTCTGCAACCTCTTCAGCCAAAGAGATTGTAGGGAAAAAAAAAAGCCTTTAAAAGCCTCTGGTGATCCCAGCTGAGTTGCCTGATCATCAGAGGCTTTTCAAAGCATTTTTTTTCTACAACCTCTTAAGGTTGTAGAAAAAATGCTTTTAAAAGTTAGAAAAAAGAGTTAGCCACGCCCACCAGTCACTTTACCCCCACCCATACCCCCCCAAGCCACGCCCACAGAACCGGTAGTAACAAATTTTACATTTCACCACTGGAAGGGGCCCAGGGGAATCCCAGCTAACTTGTCTCTGAGCTTGGGTGTTTTTCCTGCAGACGTTTCATGACCCAACTAGGTAACATTATCAAGTGCTAGAAGGGAATTGTATATGTGGAGAAGTGCAGGAGGAGGAGGACTGTGGGATCCTTGGTGCTCTCTGAGCTTGGGTGTTTTTCCTGTGGATGTTTCATGACCCAACTACGTAACATCATCAGTGCTGAAAGGGAGAGGAGAAGGAGGAGGAGGAGCAGGAGCAGGAAAGTGGGGTCCTTGGTGCTCTCTGAGCATGTTTTCCTGCAGACGTTTTATGACTCAACTAAATCAACTAATCTGGATGGGGAGGAACAGGAACAGGCTCAGGCTCAACCCATCCAACAAGACTGAGTGGCTGTGGCTCCCGGCATCCCGATATAGTCAGTTGACGCCATCACTGACTATTGGGGGCGAATCATTGGCCCCCACGGAGAGGGCTCGCAACTTTGGCGTCCTCCTGGATTCACAGCTGTCTTTAGAAGAGCACCTGACGGCCGTGACCGGGAGGATTTTTCATCAGGTTCGCCTGATTCGCCAGTTGCGTCCCTTTCTGGATCGGGACTCCTTACGCACGGTCACTCATGCCCTCGTCACCTCTCGCCTGGACTATTGCAATGCTCTCTACATGGGGCTCCCCTTGAGGTGCACCCGGAGGCTCCAACTGGCGCAGAGTGCGGCCGCGCGGGTGGTAATGGGAGCGACATGATGTTCCCATGAAACACCTCTCCTGCGCGAGCTGCACTGGCTCCCGGTGGTCTTCCGGGTGCGCTTCAAGGTTCTGGTTACCACCTTTAAAGCGCTTCGTGGCTCAGGACCTGGGTACTTGCGGGACCGCCTACTACCACTAATAGCCTCCCACCGGCTGGCACGCTCTCATAGAGAGGGGCTCCTCCGGGTGCCGTCAGCCAAACAGTGTCGACTGGCGGCCCCCAGGGGGAGAGCCTTCTCTGTGGGGGCACCCACTATCTGGAACGAGCTCCCCCCGGAGATATGGAGGATCCCGGATCTGCGCACTTTCCGCCGTGCTCTTAAGATCCTCCTATTCCAGCAAGCTGGCCTGGCCTAATTTTCTCCCCTGTTTTAAAATTCTTTTAAATCGAAATTTTAATCTGTTTTAAATTATTGGGATTTTTTAATTGTCTCGGGCTAAATTATTTAATCTGGTTTTAATTATGTTCCTAACTTTTGTATCTATGTATTTTATTTTGTGCCTGTTCACCGCCCTGAGTCCTTCGGGAGTAGGGCGGTATATAAATCTAATAAAACTAAAACTAAACTAAACTAAGTAACGTTATCAGTGCTAGAAGGGGATTGTATTTGTGGAGACGAGGAGGAGGAGGAGGACTGCGGGGTCCTTGGTTCTCTCTGAGCGTCGGTGTTTTCCTTCAGACGTTTCATGACCCAACTAGGTAATGTCATCAATGCTGGAAGGGAGAAGAGGTGGAGGAGGAAGGAGAGGAGGACTGTAGGATCCTTGGTGCTCTCTGAGCTTGGGTCAAAACAGACGAAGCTTCCCCTGACAGGAATTAAGGAGAAACTTCCTGACAGAGAATAATTAACCAGTGGAACATCTTCCCACCAGAAGTTGTGGGTGCTCCAAAGGTTTGTATGAAGAGCCTGGACAGCCAGGTTTCTGAAATAGCATATAGGATCTCCTGCTTGAGCAGGGGGCTGGACTAGAAGACCTCCAAGGGCCCTTCCGGCTCTATCCTGATTGATTCACCTCCAAGGTCCCTCCCAACTCTTTTGTTATTCTGCATTTTGCCTCCAAAGGGCAGGTTGGCAGCTCCATCGGGGCTTCCTGGATGCTCTCCGGGGGCCGCTCTCACCTTGGCCTGGGGGCTCAGGCCGTAACCGGTGAAGATGTATTGCCACTGGGGGAGCCCCAGGTGCGTGATCATAAGCCGGTAGTAAGCGGTGAAGGATGTGGTGAGGAAGTGCCAGTAAAGGGCTCGGTCCAGGAACCAGATTTCCGATTCTGGGGTGACAACTAAGGTGGAGAAAAGAAGAGAAGCCCAAGAGTTAGGAAAACGGGTCGAAAAATCTTTTCTTTTCTGCGGCAAAATTTAACTGCTAAAATTCAGACATTCCAGCCTGGTTTTCACTGCCAGCTCACGAATGCAAACCCAGAATATTTGTATTCTGACCCAGCTCCCCAAACACGACAAACCCTCTCAAGTGAACTCAAAAGATTCCTTTATGAGGAGAGCCAACATCCCCGACAAAAAGTTTCTCTCTCACCGCAGGCTAAGAAGTCCATCCGGCAGGGAGATGAATAGTTGTCTGTCCCATCTATTCATCTCCGCCCCCTGCCTTTTATCCCCAGAGCTAGGGAGGGGCTTCGCTAGCAGCGGTGTCTCTTCCGTCCCAAGGACCGGCCCATAGATTTCCACTCCTCTCCTCTCCTCTGCCTTCTGCGCATCCATGCGTCTTCTGTCCCAAGGACCAGCCCATAGATTTCCCCGGCTCTCCTCTCCTCTGCCTTCTGCGCATCCACACGTCAGGCTCTGGACCCAGCTGTTCCTCCTCCTCCTCACCAGCCACCTCCAGACCTGGGGACTGTTGACTCTCCATCTGAGGGCTGACGGATGGCCCAGGCTCCTCCTCTGTCTCTCTCTCTGCCAGCCCCATTCCCTCTTCCCCCTCGGAGCTCTCAGGTTGCCCTGATGCTGGCCCTGACTCCCAAGCCTCCTCCTCTTCCTCCTCTGATTCAGCTGCTGGAGGGGCCAGCGGTCAACAGGCCACAACAATTTGGCTGAGTTAACTGTGGTTCAATTCGTTGGGGGTGAAAAATCTCCTTAGGAGACAGTGAGTTCTAGTTCAATTTTAGGCATGAAATCTGGATGGGTGACTTTGGGCTAATCACCAGGAGAGAGTGAGTTCTAGTCTTGCTTTAAGCATGAAATCCGGATGAGTAACTTTAGGCCGATCACCAGGAGACAGTGAGTTCTAGTTCCATTGTAGGCATGAAATCTAGATGGGTGACTTTGGGCTAATCACCAGGACAGAGTGAGTTCTAGTCCTGCTTTAGGCGTGAAATCCGGATGAGTAAGTTTTTTTTAAAATTTGATTTATATGCCGCCCTTCTCCGGAGACTCAGGGCGGCTTACAATGCGTTAAGCAATAGCCTTCATACTTTTTGTATATTTATACAAAGTCAGCTTATTGCCCCCACAATCTGGGTCCTCATTTTACCTACCTTTGAAAGGATGGAAGGCTGAGTCAACCTTGAGCCTGGTGAGATTCGAACCTGCAGTAATTGCAGGCAGCTGGTCTTAATAACAGGGTGCTTTAGACCACTGTACTACCAAGGCTCTTTAGGCCAATCACCAGGAGACAGTGAGTTCTAGTCCTGCTTTAGGTGCGAAATCCGGATGGGTGACTTTAGCCCAATCACCAGGAGAGAGTGAGTTCTAGTCCTGCTTTAGGCGTGAAATCCGGATGGGTGACTTTAGGCCAATCACCAGGGGACCGTGAGTTCTAGTTCTGCTTTAGGCGTGAAATCCGGATGGGTGACTTTAGGCCAATCACCAGGAGAGAGTGAGTTTTAGTCCTGCTTTAGGTGTGAAATCCGGATGGGTGACTTTAGGCCAATCACCAGGAGAGAGTGAGTTCTAGTTCTGCTTTAGGCGTGAAATCCGGATGGGTGACTTTAGGCCAATCACCAGGAGAGAGTGAGTTCTAGTCCTGCCTTAGACATGAATGTTGGCTGGGTAACCTTAAGCCAGTCACCTGCTCAGTCCAACCTACCTCACAGGGTTGTTGTCATGGAGAGCCGGAGGAAGATATGTTGGATATGTTCCACATCTTGAGTTATTTATAAAAACAATAAAGGCAGGAGATAACTAACTAACTAACTAACTAACTAACTAACTAACTAACTAACTAACTAACTAACTAAGGGCATGTCCACCTTCCCCAAAACTGGCCAGTCAATTAGATCCCTAAAATTTCTCACCTTGTCCCCCTCAACTTCTATAAAAGTCTTGGCTTCCCCACAGTTTGGGAACCCTCTTTCTTGTCAAGGGTCCCCCAATGATGGTTGAAATAAACTATGATTCTTCTTACTGCTGTGCTATCTCTGACTTTTCCACAACTGTCAAGCTTTTGACTGGGTTCTGACCCAGCCTGAACCACGATTTGTGGCTTAGGTTAGCAGTGGTCGGATTCATCCAACCCTGAAACCCAGCAGCTGTTATCTACAAACCATGATTATCCTCACATCATAAATTTAGATTCTGGTTAACAACGTACCCGGTTTGGTGTTCTTGTAGACGAGGCAGACTTTCCCGTTGCCGGCACAGGAGTCTAATTCGAATATCAGACACCGGGTGTCCAGGTGAGGCCTCTTCGGTTGTTCCTTGTTACCTGTGGAAGAAACAGCCGAGAAAACAGAAAAAGCTTCCCCTGACAGGGAGTAAGGAGAAACCTCCCTAACAGTGAGAACAATTAACCAGTGGAACTCCTTGCCACCAGAAGTCGAGGGTGCTCCATCACTGGAGTTCCAAAGGTGCTTTTTTTTTTTTTCAAGAAGCAACTGGACTTTCTGGTTTTTTCTTTGAAGACGTTTCACTTCTCATCCCAGAAGCTTCTTCAGCTCTGACTGGATGGTGGGGAAGGGAAGGATTTATGTTCCTTGCAGACAGCTGGTCATTTGCATCCTTTTAGAGGGTCGTTGAGGCCACTTGGAGGTTTCTCTGTGTCCTCAGCATCACTTGAGTGGTGCAAATGGGTGTGGACAGCTCCACAACTCAGTCCTTTCAAGCAGTTCCAAGAAGCCTTCACACCCGTTTGCACTACTGCGAGATGAACTTGGAGATCATAACCTTGGAGGTCATCTAGTCTAACCCCTTGCTCGAGCAGGAGACCCAATAGCATCCCAGACAAGTGGTTGTCCCGTCTCTTTTTAAAAGCCTCCAGTGGTGGAGCAACCACAACTTCTGGTGGCAAGCTGTTCCACCGATTGTCCTCACAGTTAGGAAATTTTTTTTTGCCTAATTCCAGGTTGCTTCTCTCCTTGATTAGTTTCCATCCATTGTTTCTTGCTCTGCTTTCAGGTGTCTTCATATAAAAATAATAAAAGTGGGATAAAAATCTAATCTAATAATAATAATAATAATAATAGTAATAATAATAGTAATAATAATAGTAATAATAATAATAATAGGTCCTTGGTTAGGACTCGAGCTGCTGAGCTATTAACCAGCCTCAAAGGCTGTGAATCTCACTAAAGATTAACCAATAATAATAATAATAATAATAATAATAATAAAAAAAAATAGGTCCTTGGTTAGGACTCGAGCTGCTGAGCTATTAACCAGCCTCAAAGGCTGTGAATCTCACTAAAGATTAACTAATAATAATAATAATAATAATAATAATAATAATAATAATAATAATAAAAAATAGGTCCTTGGTTAGGACTCGAGCTGCTGAGCTATTAACCAGCCTCAAAGGCTGTGAATCTCACTAAAGATTAACCAATAATAATAATAATAATAATAATAATAATAAAAAAAAAAAATAGGTCCTTGGTTAGGACTCGAGCTGCTGAGCTATTAACCAGCCTCAAAGGCTGTGAATCTCACTAAAGATTAACCAATAATAATAATAATAATAATAATAATAATAAAAAAAAAAATAGGTCCTTGGTTAGGACTCGAGCTGCTGAGCTATTAACCAGCCTCAAAGGCTGTGAATCTCACTAAAGATTAACCAATAAATAATAATAATCTCTGTCCTAAACAACTTTTGATCTTCGTGTCAGCGAAGCAAAGAAAGTGGGGAAAAGGGAGAGGATCTTATAAGTCTCTCTCTCTTTCTCTCCCTGTGTGTTTGTGTGTGTGTATGTATACCTTCCTCCTCGTCGGAGTCTTCCAGGTCAGCCAGGGTTGGGGCACTGGGCAAAGAGTACACGGGTGAAACGCTGAGGCGGTTCAGCTTGGAGATGCTGTTAATCGTCATGCAGCCCAGGGAAACTGGGTTATCTTAAAGAGAAAAGAACCTGGTTTGTGCAATAGGCAACACCCAAACTTTAAATCCCAACATTGCTAGAGACCCCACACGCCCACTCCATGGTCTGAATTTCCTGCGTCGGATGAGGAGAGCACATCTTTCTCCTTCTGTCCTGGCCACTTTTTACAGAGGCATCACCGAGAGCATTTTAACAAACCGCATCCCTGTTTGGTTTGGTGGCTGCGGCGCCTCAGATAGAAAGTCCCTACAGAGAGTGGTGAGGACAGCGGAGAAGATTATAGGAAACTCACTTCCCATTATTCAGGATATCGCTTACAAGTGCTATGTGCTTAGAGCTCGAAGCCTTGTTAGAGACCCCACACACCCACTCCACGGTCTGTTTCTGTTGCTCCCCTCTGGGAGGAGGATTCAAAGTATTTCTAGCAGGATTACCTGATTCTGTAACAGTTTTGTTCCCTAGGCCATCCGTCTGGTAAACTTGCAAGATTTGTTTTTCTCGCCATGTACATCCAAACTAGACTGTGTTACTTCTGAGTGTCATAGAATATAGGTGGGTACAGGCATAATTTTGTATTTATTTATTCATTTTGGAGGTGGTGACCCTTTTGAGAGCTGAATGCAACAACAGTTCATTTTAATGTATGCTGATTCGTGTACATCCAAAGCGACCATAAAGTTATTCTAAGTTCTAAAGTGTTGTGGTCCACCAGCAGCCTGCGGAGCCAGCAGCGGAGTTGGACAGAGGAGGCTGACATGGGCCAGTCCTGGAGTCTGGGGAAGGCCCGGACGAGGGCTCTGCATCGGAGGCAGAGATGGTTCCATGTGAGAATCAGGTGACCATAGTACATGTATAGACCAGTCTAGCTGGTTGGACACGTGTACGGAACTTAGCACCGAAATAATCTGACTATGAAAAAGCGGGTTCAGCTAGATGACCATTGGAGGGACCCTATTTAGATTGGAGGCTGTGTTTGCTGCAAGGCATAGACATCTCCTTGTAGAACATTCCTGACAACTGAGGTAGATCTCTGGTAATGGGGCCTCTCGGTTGGCAGGTGATGGGATGCTGGGAACGAAGCCAAATATGATAACATAGCCAGAGTTAAGTTTTGTTTTTACCTTAAGAATTGCTTTCCTAGAATTCACGTGATTTACTGTAAATTGTAGAATGTGAAACCTATATGGATGCTTTTCTTTTTTCATGTATGTAATATGAGATATGTAGCCATAATAACGCCTTCTGATGATGCTGTATTTTGATAACTAATAAAAGAGATGGTAGGCTTTTGTTCTCTGCTCTCTCATCCCGAGAAACACCTGTCCTTGTGCGTTCTCTAATCTGGACTACTCATGAGGAGCCAGCCAACAGTTCCAGGGCCATCGGGGCATGATGTGCGGACTCCGGAGCCTCCAGAGGCGGACAGCAGAGAGGCAGAGGAACAAGAGGAGCCTGTTCCTAGTGCGCGCATGCGCAGAGCTGCCAGAAGGCAAGAGCAGCTAAAGCAAAAGGGACGACTTGGGAGTAAGGCCAGGAGATGATTGGCCCCTTCCATAAGGCTTAAAAGAGCAGCAAAGGCACTTGGGCTCTTTGTAGGAAAGCAACGTTGCTAAATCTGTTTCCAGTCGGCGTCTCTTGTTTCTGAACTTCACGGGGCTTTGCCAAGAAAGGTGTCAAAGAAGATAAAGGCTTGTGATAAGCCCAAAGGACTTTTTCTGAAGGACTTGTTTTGGAATTAATTTGGACTAAGCTGAGAATGAAGTAATTCTCAGCTGTTATAATAAAATAGGTTTGTTTGGGACTAATCATGTCTTGTAATGACTAAGTGAGTCTGGGTCACAACACCCCGGGGTGATTTCGCTGCTGAATGAATTGCAATTTTCTCACAAATAAAAAGGAAGAGAGCATGAAATTTATCCCAAAGAAACAGAACAATTCATCTTAGGACCAGTTGCTTAGTAAATCAGGATGGGCCCCCCACAAAAGGCACAGGAAGTCCTCGAGTTACAACAGTTCATTTAGTGACCGTTCGAAGTTAATGACGTTCGTCCATCGTGTTCGAAGAGGACCTTGACATCTAACGGTTTGTGGGCTGCCCAGGGTGTGTCCGCAGGTGCCTGGTAAGGCCTATATGGGCATGGAATGTTGTGCTACATGTCGGGCAGGCATGTGTGGGCACCACTGTTGCAGCATTCGAAGTTACGACACTGAAAAAAACGACTTAGGACCGTTTTACACACTTATGACGGTTGCAGCCTCCCCAGGATCACGTGATTTATATTCAGACGCTTGACAACTGACTCACATTTATGACGGTTTCAGCGTCCCGGGGGGTGGGGGGGCGTGTCACGTGATCCCCTTTTGTGACCTTCTAACAAGCCAAGTCCATGGGGCAGCCAGATTCGCTTAACGACCGAGTGACTAATTTAACAACTGCAGGGATTCGGTTAACAAATGTGGCAAGGGAAGTCATAAAATTCAGAGCAAAATTCACATCGCGAATGTCTCACTTTGCAACGTAGATTTTGGGCTCAATTGTGATCGTAAGTTGAGGACTACTTGTACTTATGACCCAGTTCTGAAGTTATAAGGGGTGAACCATCACATAAACGTTATTTGGGGTGCTCGGCACCCTGCCTGCATTTGTGGTTGTTTGTGGTGTCCCATGAACACAATTTATGAAAGTTTTGTCAAAAAATAGCATTTACTTCGGGTTCTCTGCAAAAATACTCCATAGCGAACAATGGGTTCGCTTAACAGTCAACCATGTGTCCGACCTTGTTTTGCGGCAGTCATTAAGTGCATCACCATAGTCTTTAGGAAGTTGCTAAGCAACTGTGGACTCAATTAATGACCACTGATTTGCTTAAGGACCGCAGCAACAAAAAGCTCATAGACAGGTCTTCCTCGATTTACGACCACCATTGCACCCGAAAACTCCATGGCTAAGCAGCACCGTTGTTAAGTGAGCTCTGCCCCATTTTACGACCTTTCTTGACACAGTCGTTAAGTGAATCACTGCAGGTTTGTCAAGTTAGTAACACGGTTGTTAAGTGAATCTGGCCTCCTGATGGACTTGGCTTGTCAGAAGGTCATAAAAAGGGGATCCCCGCAACCGTCATAAATGTGAACCATTTGGCAAGCATCCAAATTCTGATTACATGACCACACAATGGTCCTAAGTGTGAAAAACGTCCCTAAGTCCCTTTTTTCAGTGTTGTTGTAATTTCAAACGGTCACTCAGCGGGATAGATGTAAGTCGAGGACTACCTGTAATCGGGTCTGGCACAATATGACTCGCTTTACGACTGATATGACCTTAGTGGGCAGGCTCCATTATGGCTGTAAATTGAGGACTACCTGGAGTTTTTTCCAACCTGGGAGCAGAAATATACTTCCTTGAATTAGAATGTTAGAATCAAAAGGACGGATGGGACCTTGGAGGTCCTCTAGTCCAGCCCGTTGCCCAAGCAGCTAGTTGTTCTTCCATCCCGGACAATTGGCTGTCTGGTCTCTTCTTCAAAATCTGAAGCGATGGAGAACCCGTCTAGATAAGGCTGAAATAGATCAACGACCTGGGATCAAGAAGGGTGTTGTGGCTCCGTTGCCTGAGCCTGGGCTATCGACAGATGCAGACTCTGAGAGTGAGGGAGAGGAGTTGGCAAGGCCTCCCTCTCCAGGACCCTCCTCTCTGGCAATGCCTCCGGAGGACACCGAAGGCCAAACGATAGGCTCAGAGCCAAGCACGTCCCCGCAGCCACAGGTGGACAGCGACGAAGAAGATAAGTGCTGGCTGGACCCTCGGCAGAGGCGCAGGGAGAAGCGTGCGCAGCAGAGTGGAAGGCGTGCCAGAGATTAGCTGAGTCACTGGACCACACCCCACAGGGTATAAATGTGGGTGTGACCAGTTCAGTTTGTGACGAGCAAAAACTGGAAATACTCCATGATTTCTGCGTTCCTGGACTTTGCCTGGTTTATCGGACTGCATTTGGATTAATCCTTGTATTGTTGAAACTCTGCCTGTTTTATCGGAATGCTTGCAGTCTAATCTTTGTTTTGTGTGAGTAAAGTCTGAATTGGCAGCTAGCCACTGGGTTGCTGCCAGCTTTATCTTCAAAGAGTTTTGTCGTGTGGCTTATTAACTCCGGGCCGTCTGTGGGGGTGCGTGTGGGGTACGGGGACAGAATAAAGGGGACCGGAGACCCTTACCATCAAACTTGACATTCCACGTCATTCGGAAACCGTCTGTCATGAGGTAGAAGTTCTTCAGATCTTCGGGTAGGACGCAGGCGTTTTTCTGCAAGCGAAGACGAGGGGGGAGGGGGGGACACGACAAAAACAGAAAGCTGTTAGGATTGAAGAAGTGGGATGTGTTGCATCCTGTGGCCTACACACCGGAAGAAAGGCAGGTATAGACTACCCTGGAGAAGGTGACTCTGGAGAACACTTACTAGCAGTGACTGTGAGAGGGATCTTGGAGTCTTAGTAGACAACCAGCTAAATAGGAGTTAACAGTGTGCGGCAGCAGCCAAAAAAGCCAATGCAATCCTAAACTGCATTAACAAAGGGATACAATCAAGATCAAGGGAGGTACTAATACCACTCTATAAAGCTCTAGTAAGACCACACCTAGATTTGGTCACCACACTATAAAAAAGATGTTGAGACTCTAGAAAAAGTGCAGAGAAGAACAACCAGATGATGATGAGGGGACTGGAGGCTAAAACATACGATGAGGTTGGTGGCGCAGTAGACTAAAGCGCTGTTAAGTAACACCAGCTGCCTGCAAACACCCCTGCTGAAGATTCTTAACCGATAGAACCAAATTGGCTTAATCATCTTATATTCACATTTTATATGTATGTTATTTTAACTGTTCACCGCCCTGAGTCCTTCGGGAGAAGGGCGGTATAAAAATTGAATGAATGAATGAATGAATGAATGAATGAATGAATGAATAAATAAATAAATAAATAAATTACTGTAAGTTCAAATCTCACCAGGCTCAAGGTTGACTCAGCCTTCCATCCTTTCTAAGGTAGGTAAATTGAGGACCCGGTTTGTGGGGGCAATAAGCTGACTTTGTATAAAATATACAAAAGTATGAAGGCGATTGCTTAGCGCCTTGTAAGCTGCCCTGAGTCTCCGGAGAAGGGCGGCATATAAATCAAAATAAATAAATAAATAAATAAACTGGGCATGGCTGATCTAGTGAAGAGAAGGACCAGGGGAGACAGGATAGCCGTCTTCCAATATTTGAGGGGCTGCCACAGAGAGGAGGGGGACAACCTATTATCCTAGGCACCCGAAAGCCAGACAAGGAATAATGGATGGAAGCTAATCAAGGAGAGAAGCAACTTGGAATTGAGAAATTTCTTGACAGGGTGAACAATTAAACAGTGGAACGACTTGCCTTCAGAAGTCGTGGGGGCTCCATCACTGGAGGTTTTTAAGAAGAGACTGGACAGCCATTTGTCTGAAATGGTACAGGATCTCCTGCTTGAGCAGGGGGTTGGACTAGAAGACCTCCAAGGTCCCTTCCAGCTCTATTCTGATTCTGACATGACAGCAGTCTTCCAATAGTGAAGAGTCTGCCATAAAGAAGAGGGGGTCAGCCTATTCTCTAAAGCAGAAGACAAGAAGCAATGGATCAAAGCCAAGCAAGGAGAGAAGCAACCTAGAACGAAGGAGAAATTTCCTGACATTGAGAACAATTCACCGGTGGAACGACTTGCCACCAGAAGTTGTGAGTGCTCCCTCACTAGAGGTTTCTAAGAAGAGCCATTTGTCCAAAAAGATTTAATTTTAATTTGTTTAATTTTTTTTAAAAAAATTATATGCCGCCCTTCTCCGGAGACTCAGGGTGGCTTACAATGCGCTAAGCAATAGCCTTCATCCTTATTGTATATTTATACAAAGTCAGTTTTTTGCCCCCACAAACTGGGTCCTCATTTCACCTACCTTAGAAAGGATGGAAGGCTGAGTCGACCTTGAGCCTGGTGAGATTCGAACCTGCAGAAATTGCAGGCAGCTGTGTTAATAACAGGGTGCATTAAACCACTGTACTACCAAGGCAGTTGGTTTGGCCCCGACGTTCTTCAAAGTTTCATCCTAAAATAGCCAAGGGTTGCGTTTGCCGTAGCTATATTTTCTCTCCGCTGACCCTCCGGCATTCTTAAATACCGGAGTGAATGCTGACTCCTTGGAACCGGTGGGCCCCTTAGCTTAGCGGGCCGTCCAGCTATCTTTGATCAGTTCTCAGCTGTCTGGACAACTGCCCGCTGTCCGTTCTCAGCTGGATTCTCCTGGCCATCTAAATGATTTGCCCCTCCAATTCTGCCTTTGGAAAACTACGGGCCGCAGAGGTGGTGGTTGTAAAAACTCAAGAGGAAAAAGATTGGCCTGAGTTACAGTCTTCTGGAGAGAGAGAGAGAGTAAGAAAAATAATAATAATAATAATAATTTTATTTCTATACCGCCCTTCTCCCGAAGGACTCAGGGCGGTGTACAGCCAATTTAAAAACACAAGACACAACAATAATTAAAAATTAAAATAATTAAATAGATTTGGCCGATTTAAAACCCCAAAAATTAAGGTAAGAAGGTTGAGCTTTTTCCCAGTTTTGGTTAAATGAAATTCCTAACGGACAGGAAGCAGCAGGTGAAGCTAAGCAGAATCGCATCAGATACCTGTACAATTAGCACAGGGGCCCCCCAAGGCTGTGTGCTCTCCCCACTTCTCTTCCCTCTGTATACCAATGACTGCATCTCTAATGATCCATCTGTTGAACTACTGAAGTTCGCAGATGACATAACAGTGATCGGTCTCATTCGAGACAACGATGAATCCGCATACAGACGGGAGGTTGAACAACTAGCCTCGTGGTGCGACCGGAACAATCTGGAACTGAACACACTCAAAACTGTAGAAATGGTGATGGACTTTAGGAGAAACCCTCCCATACTTCCACCTCTCACGATACTAGACAACACAGTATCAACAGTCTAGGTTCAAATGTCTAGGTTCTACCATATTGCAAGATCTAAAATGGACACCCAACATCAAAAACGTCATCAAAAAAGCACAACAAAGAATGTTCTTTCTGTGCCAACTCAGGAAGCTCAAACTGCCCAAGGAGCTGCTGATCCGCTTCTACAGAGGAATTACTGAGTCTGTCATCTGCACCTCCATAATTGTCTGGTTTGTCTCTGCAACCCAACAAGACAGACAGAGACTTCAGAGGATAATTAGAACTGAAGAAAAAACAATGGCTACCAACCTGCCTTCCATGGAGGACCTGTATACTGCACGAGTCAAAAAGAGGGCTGGGAAAATATCTACAGACCCCTCGCATCCTGGACATAAATTCTTTCAACTCCTACCCTCAAAACGACGCTATAGCGCGCTGCACACCAGAACAACTAGACACAAGGACAGTTTTTTCCCCCGAACGCCATCACTCTGCTAAACGAATAATTCCCTCAACACTGTCAAACTATTGACTAAGTCTGCACTACTATTAAGCTTCTCATCGTTCCTATCACCCATCTCCTCCCACTTATGACTGTATGACTGTAACCTTGTTGCTGGTATCCTTAAGATTTATATTGACTGTTTCCTAATATGATTTGATTGCTTATTTGTTCCCTATGACTATCATTAAGTGTTGTACCTTACTATTCTTGACGAACGTATCTTGTCTTTTATGTACACTGAGAGCGTATGCACCAAGACAAATTCCTTGGATGTCCAATCAAACTTGGCCAATAAAGAGTTCTGTTCTGTTCTGTTCTGTTCTGTTCTGTTCTGTTCTGTTCTATTCTATTCTATTCTATTCTATTCTATTCTATTCTATTCTATTCTATTCTATTCTATTTATTTTCTATCCTATCCTATCCTATCCTATCCTATCCTATCCTATTCCATTCCTTATTTCTGTTCTGTTCTGTTCCGTTCCGTTCCGTTCCGTTCCATTCTTTATTCCTATCCTATCCTATCCTATCCTATCCTATCCTATCCTATCCTATCCTATCCTATCCTATCCTATCCTATCCTATCCTATCCTATCCTATCATATTATTTTGGATTCGCAAATTTCCTGCCGTTTTCTTTTTGAACGTGTTCATTTGTTTGTACACAGTGGGCATTTTTAAAATTAGCAATTTAATCCTGAACCAGGAGCTTCCTCCAAACCTTTTTAAGTCTCTTCCTCTCCTCTCACCTGTTGAATTGACTGGAGGCAGCTGGTGGAGGGGAAACGAAGGGAAACTCTGACCTCTAGTGGCAAAAAGTGGGAAGGTAAGAAGTGATGCTTTTTAGAGGCGTTTTGACTCCTGGTACAATTTATTTACCTGAATCCCGAATTTATTATTTTGAAATATTAATTCAAGGGGGTGAAGATATCCAACACACCTTCCTGCTCCTATTTTCTGCATAACAACAACTCAGTGAGGTGGGTTGGACTGTCCAGGGACGGGCTGAAGATCACCAGCCAGCTTTCCTGGCTAAAAGGGACTAGAACTCACCGTCTCCTGGTGATCGGCTCAGTCACGCAGCTGGCATTCATACCTAAGGCAGGACTAGAACTCCGCATCTCCTGGTGATTGGCCCAAAGTCACCCAGCTAGCTTTCACACCTAAGGTGGGACTAGAAGTCACCGTCTCCTGGTGATTGGCCCAAAGTCACCCTGCTGGCTTTCATGCCTAAGGTGGAACTAGAACTCCCTGTCTCCTAGTGATTGGCTGAAAGTCCCCCTAGCAAACTTTCATGCCTAAAGCGGAACTATAACTCACTGTCTCCTGGTAATTGGCCCGGTCACCCAGCTGTTTTTCAAGCCTATGGCACGACTAGAACTCATCATCTCCTGTTGATTGGCCCAAAGTCACCCAGCTGGCTTTGACATCTAAGGCAGGACTAGAACTCACCGTCTCCTGGTCATTGGCCCAAAGTCACCCAGCTGACTTTCATGACTAAGGCAGGACTAGAACTCACTGTCTCCTGGTGATTGGCCCAAAGTCACCCAGCTGTCTTTCAAGCCTATGGCACGACTAGAACTCATCGTCTCCTGGCGACTGGCCCAAAGTCACCCTGCCGGCTTTCATGCCTAAGGCAGGACTAGAACTCACCATCTCCTGGCGATTGGCCCAAAGTCACCCTGCCGGCTTTCATGCCTAAGGCGGAACTATAACTCACTGTCTCCTGGTAATTGGCCCAGTCACCCAGCTGTCTTTCACACCTAAGGCGGGACTAGAACCCACTATCTCCTGGTGATTGGCTCAATGTCACCCAGCTGACTTTCATGACTAAGGCAGGACTAGAACTCACTGTCTCCTGGTGATTGGCCCAAAGTCACCCAGCCGGCTTTCATGCCTACGCCCGGACTAGAACTCCCCATGTCCTTGTTTTTAGCTTGGTGCTTTAACCACTAGTCCACACTGACTCCCATTTGTGCAAGAGAGCAGATTAAATGCAAACGGAGGCCGCAGTACCTGTTCCCAGGAGACAATTGCGTGTCGCTCGGCCGGTTCTTTTTCTACAAACATCACTTCTGTAACTCCTGGAGAGGTTTCTACGACGACAGACAACACAAAAAACCCCAGACGTTGAGTTGCCAAAGAACAATGGGAAACGTAAGAAGGAGAAGTGGGAAAAAAAAAAACAACCAGGGAAAATTTTCACACATTTTGTAAAAAAAAGAATAAACCTTAATTTCTCTTTTCACTCTTGCAAATACATTATGGCAAGAAAAAAAGTGATTTTTTTTGGAATGATACTAAAGTATCTATGCATTTTACAGGAATTCAGTTTGCCATTTTTTTTTTCAGATAATAGAAGATACTTTTTTCAGCCCAAATCATCACACAGGGCGATCGTTGCGGGGAATTTCTACAACCACCACCCTGCGATGTAGGCCAGGTTAAGCGAAAACTACGAGTTCAAAGATCCCCCATGGAGGGCAGAGACTGGACTAGAATATCAGCCACTCACCCCAATCCAGGGCTTTAATCACTACATCACAGTGGCCGTATCTTATAGTTCGCAGAGGCAGGTATGGGGATAATGGGAGATGTAGTCCAAACACAGAGAGCATCGGGATAGGGAAGGTTGATAGAAATTATTAGAAAGTCCACATCCTGATGACAGGTGATTTACGACTGCAATTGCGAACCTAATTTCCGTTGCTAAACAAGGGGGATGTTAAGTCTTTCCTCATTTTATGACCGTTTTTGCCATGGTTGTTAAACGAATCAAATGGTCATTTAGCTAATCTAGCTTCCTTCATTGACTTTGCTTATCGGAAGCCAGTTGGGAAAGTCACAAAAGGCGATCATGGGATCACCGGATGCTGCAACCGTCCTAAATACATGCCTGAATTTTAATCTCTGATATAGTGACGGTCATAAATGAGAGGACCAAGTTGTTAAGTCATTTTTTTTTTCAGTGACGCCGTGACTTCGAAGAGTCGCTACACGAATGGCTCCAATAAAGGAGAATATTTGTAGCTCCGGGCTGAAATAAAGGGAAGAGGTAGTCCTCAAACATATGACCAAAATTTATGTTGCTAAGTAAGAAATTTGTTAAGTGAGTTCCCCCCCCCCATTTTACAACTTTTCTTGCCACCGTTGTTAAGTGAATCCCTGCAGTTGTTAAATTAGTAATCTGGTTGTTAAGCGAGTCAGGCTTCCCCATGGCCTTTGCTCGGCAGAAGGTCGCAAAAAGAGAATCACACGACACCCTCCCCCCCCAGGAGGCCACAACCGTCATAAAAGGTGAGTCAGTGGTCAAGCATCCGAATGTAAATCACGCAAACACGGGGAGGCTGCAATGGACATAACAGCGAACAATGGTCTTATGAGCCACTTTTTTTCAGCGATAAAAAAAGTAAAACAAAAAAATAACAATAAAATGATACAAATGAAGTAAAAACTAAGAATATATCAGATAAAAATCAAATAAAAACTAAACATAAAATGGTAAAAATAATGAATCAAAACAAGGCAAAAAAGTAACACAAAAAGTAAAACTAAAACGGTAAAAATAAAGTAAAAACTAAAAATATATCAGATAAAAATCAAATAAAAACTAAACATGAAATAAAATGATAAAAATAATGAATAAAAACAAGGCAAAAAAGTAAAATAAAAAATAAAAAGATTAAAAATAAAGTAAAAACTAAAAATATATCAGATAAAAATCAAATGAAAACTAAACATAATTTGCCTTGCTTTTATTCATTATTTTTATCGTTATGAGATAAAAATAAACCCCCAAAAATAAAAATTAAATTTAAAAAAAATTAAAATTAAATTTAAAGAAACGGTGTACAAAGAATCAAGGTCCCCATTAGGACATCCCAGCTGGAATCTTCAGCTCAGGAATCCAAAATCAAACTATTTTTTCCCCCCTTTGCTTTGCATTCTCAACCTTGACTGGTAAGGATGGACGGGAGACCACCAGGAGATGCCCAGGTGGTAGGCAAACCCCCCCAAAGTGGGAAAATACAAGTCCAAGCATCGTGAGGAGCAGTTTGGGCCAAAGTTGGGAGAATCTGAAGCCCCGCAATCGCCTTCCTGGGAAAAGCGAGTCCTCTCTTCTTGCTGCCCGCGGAACTCCCTGCCACTTGATACTGGCAGAACCGGCCGGACCGTCTCCCTGGCAACGCGAAGGGGCGGGGCCCGGCTGCCACTCACCCAGGAGGCGGGTCACCCCGAGGGTGAGCTTCTCCAGGTAGGGCTTCATCCCTTGCAGACCCCGGTCCTCCATCTCCCCAGCCGCAAAACCGCCCCCCGGGCGAAAGTCTTTTGTCCCCTCTCGCCACCCTTACCCCCCTCACTTTCCCTCTCTCCCCTCCACCGCATCGCATCACATCCGACCCCGTTCGTTGACTCGCGACGCTTGACGGGAGCCGTAGTCCCACTCGGGTACCGATTCCTGGGAGAGAAGGAAAGTTTAAAAAATTAAAAACTACACCTCCCACAAAGCCCCGCGGTGGGTTGTTTTTTTTTTCCCTTGCGGGAGGACAACCATTGGCTGCTGGCGAGACTCCGCGTTGCCGGGGCCGTATCTGGGCAAAGCTTGTGCCGGCTAGCCAATGAGGAGCGAGGATGGGCGTGGGGGGCGGGGTGGGGCGGAGGGACGCTGGGAGTGGCGGTTGTTTCAAGATGGCGGATGTGGCCGCGGGGCTGAAGCCGGAAGGAGCCGCTTACTGGAGCCGGGACCGTATCCTTTATTCGGGGGAGGGGGCGGCGGCTGGTCGTGGGGGAGGCGGTTGACGGAAGGGAGCTTGGCGGGCTTGTCCTGAGGGGAGGCCGTGGCTTGGCAGCGGTGACGCCGAGAACCGTGACTGGGTAGCCTCTGAACATGTACAGAGTGCTACCTCAGGTTTCCCCCCCCCTTCTTCAGTAGGAGTTTTTCCCGCCCGCAGAGTTGTGGCCTTGAAAGATAAAAGCAAGTCTTCCTCAGCCTGGTTGTCTTTTGGACTACAACACCCATCCTCCGCAGGCTGCGGTGCTGATCCACCCCAATGGTCGTCCCAGCAGTGAAGGGACTTCAGGTCCCATCCTCCTCAGCCAGCTGCGTGGCAGGAGGGGAGGCGCAACCCCAGTGCCTTTTCAATGGGTTGTAAAGGAATGGGCTTTGGAGTGGGCGGAATTCGGGGTCTGCCGTTGGTGCTCTTGATAGAGAGAATGGGCTTTGTAGTCCACGATGAAGCATGACATCTTAGTGCTGCCGAAGGGCTTGAATTAGGATTGGGGGGTGGGGGGGTGGGAAATTGCTGGATGGAATGGCTTTGAAGACCCCTATTTATTATTTGCTACATTTTATAGGTCGTCCTCGACTTGCGGCCACAATGGAGCTCCCAAATTTCTGTCACTAAGTGAGACAGTTTAGTGAATTTTGCCCTGCTTTACGACCTTTCTTGCCACTGTTCGTTAAGTGAATCGCAGTTGTTCGGTTAGTCCAGACAGTTGTTAAGTGAATCTGGTTTTCCCTGTTGATTTGGCTTGTCGGAAGGTCGCAAAAGGGGATCGCGTGACCCCCGAGACGCTGTGACCGTCATAAATATGAGTCAGTTGCCAAGCGTCGGAATTTGAATCATGTGACCATGGGTATGCTGCAAGGGTCGTAAGTGTGGAAAAATGGTCATAAATCACTTTTTTCCCGTGCTGTTTTAACTTTGAACGGTCACTAAATGAACTGTTGTAAGTGGAGGACTCTCTGGATGCCGCCTATCTCATTAACCAAAGTCATTGCGGCATAAAACTTACATAATGAATTTGGGGAGGGGGCAAGCAGGGGGATCCTTCCAGTGGGAATATGCCCCAAGAGATCCCATTGCAGGCCAACCTTCATCTCCCAAAAGCAACATGTCGTTTTGTGTTTGAATGAAACTAACAATAACTAAGCTGACAATGATGGGTTGTTGTTTCCCACTTACAAACTACGCCCTTGAACTTGGTTAAAGAGGGATCTAAAGTTTATTTAATGCACCAAACTATATAGTAAACTGAAGAGCAAGCTCAGCTCCTCAAGTTAAACGTAAACCGCTCTCGGGATGGGTGAGTACATAAATGCTTTATGTACATGAAGTATATGTACATAAAATACATATGAAGTATGTATTGTATTAAAAAGTATAAACTACTTAAAATATGTACATAAAGAAATACATGAGAGCTGTCTCTATAAATACAGGTAGTCCTCAACTTACGACCACAATTGAGCCCAACATTTCTGTTACTAAGTGAGATGTTTGTTAAGTGAGTTTTGCCCCTATTTTACGACCTTTCTTGCCTTGGTTGTTAAGTGAATCACAAGTTGATAAGTTAGTAACCCAGTTGTTATTCGGATGCTGATTACAGGCAGTCCTCGACTTACAACTGCAATTGAGCCCGAAATTTCTGTTATTAAGTGAGACGTTTGTTGTGAATTTTGTCTATTTTATGACCTTTCTTGCCTCGGTTGATAAGTGAATCACTGGAGTTGCTAAATCAGTAATCCAGTTGTTAAGTGAATGTGGCTTCCCTATTGACTTTGCTTGTACGAAGGTCGCAAAAGTTTATCCCATGACCTTGGGACCCTGCGACCGTCATAAATATGAGTCATTTGTCAAGTGTCTGAATTTGGATCACATGATCATGGGGGTGCTGGAAAAGTTGTAACTCAATTGCAGTCGTAAGTCGAGGACTACCTGAATGTGATAACTGGAGGTGAACATTATATAAATTCATTAGCTAAAATGAATGTGTTCCCATCTCCCTGACTTGAAGCGTTTTGGTAATCTGTATTTTTGAGGGAGAATTCCCCCACTGTGAAGTCACAGTGGGGGACTTAAAATTAAATTTTATTAAATTTATTTAATCAAATTAATTTATTAAATAAATGAATAGAATTCTTTATTGGCCAAGTGTGATTGGACACACAAGGAATTTGTCTTGGTGCATACGCTCTCAGTGTACATAAAAGAAAAGATACGTTCATCAAGAATCATAAGGTACAACACTTAATGATAGTCATAGGGAAACAGTCAATATAAATTGTAAGGATACAAGCAACAAAGTTACAGTCATACAATCATAAGTGGGAGGAGATGAGAAGATTAATAGTAATGCAGACTTAGTAAACAAATTAGTTTGACAGTGTTAAGGGAATTATTTGTTTAGCAGAGTGATGGCGTTGGGGAAAAAACTGTCCTTGTGTCTAGTTGTTCTGGTGTGCAGTGCTCTATAGCCTCGTTTTGATGGTAGGAGTTGAAACAGTTTATGTCCAGGATGCGAGGGGTCTGTAGATATTTTCCCAGCCCTCTTTTTGACTCGTGTAGTAGACAAGTCCTCAATGGAAGGCAGGTTGGTAGCCATAGTTTTTTCTGCAGTTCTAATCATCCTCTGAAGTCTGTGTCTGTCTTGTTGGGTTGCAGAGACAAACCAGAGAGTTATTAGAGGTGCAGATGACAGACTCCATAATTCCTCTGTTGAATTGGATCAGCAGCTCCTTGGGCAGTTTGAGCTTTCTGAGTTGGCGCAGAAAGAACATTCTTTGATGTGCTTTTTTGATGATGTTTTTGATGTTTGCTGTCCATTTTAGGTCTTGTGATATGGTAGAACTTAGAAATTTGAAGGTCTCTATTGTTAATACTGTGTTGTCTAGTATTGTGAGAGATGGAAGTATGGGACGGTTTCTCCTAAAGTCCACCACCATTTCTATAGATGTCTTCCCTTCTCCCACAATCCCTGGCTTGAAAAGTTTCACAAGTCTGTATTTTCAATGGGGAATTCCTCCACCGTATTTCTCCTTTCAGCGTTTTGTCCACGCTGGCTAGAATTTGACCCAAAAAGGACTTTGGAGTTGGGCTTTTTTATGATCCTTGGTGATTTGGACAATGGGTGTGCAAATCTTTTGTGTTTTCATTGTTTCCTTTACCCGATTAAGCTTAGAATTGACTGATAAAATACCTGCAGCTGATTGAAAAGCTTTTATGAACAGGATAAATCAGGGGTTTTCTGCTTAAAAGATGTGTGTGGAATTCAACCTCCTTGGGCCGTGATGGTGAACCTATGGCATGCGTGCCACAGGTGGCACCCGGAGCCATATCTGGGCACGCGAGCATTGCCCTAGCTCAGCTCCAGCGTGCATGTGTGCATCACCCAACTGGTTTTCGGGCCTTCCGGACCCACCGGAAGTTGGGAAATGGGCTGATTCCGGCCTCTGGAGGGCCTCTTGCGGGGAGAGTTGGGGAAGGCCGTTTTCGTCCTCCCCAGGCTCCTAGAAAGCCTCTTGGAGCCTGGGGAGGGCAAAAAACGGGCCTACTGGGCCCACCATGCCATCGCTTGCCAAAAGTTGGGGGGGGGGTGTCGCTCGCGCATGCGGGGGGGGGCACATTGAATTATGGGTGTGGGATCGCACGAGCGCGACCCCCCCCACGCGACTCCCGCTTTTGGCACGCAACGGCAAAAAGGTTAGCCATCCCTGTCCTAGGGAATGGAATTCCACATATCTTTTAAGTTGCCATGTTTGAAAAACACTGAGGTGGATGGTTCCCTTATTTATTTTTTTTCTTGGTAAGTTTAGTTAGATTTCCACGGCTTATCTCTTACTACAGGTAAGCCTCAACTTGCGACCACAATTGTGCCCAGAATTTCTGCTGCTAAGCGAAACATTCGTTGAGTGAGTTTTGCCCCATTTTACGACTTCCCTTGCCGCAGTTTTTAAGCAGATCAGGGTGGTTGTTCAGTTAGTGACAAGGTTGTTAAGTGAATCTGGTTTTCCCCATTGGCTTTGCTTGTCAGAAGGGCGCAAAAGGGAATCACGTGACTCCAGGACGCTGCAACCGTCATAAATATGAGTCAGTTATCAAATGTCCAAATTTTAATCACGTGAACATGGGAATGCTGCAATGGTCCTAAGTATGAAAAATGGTCATAAGTCACTTTTTTTTGGTCCTGTTGTCGAACGGTTACTAAACAAATTATTGTAAATCAAGGCCTTCCTGAATCTGATTTTAAAAAAGGTTTTTTATTCACTATTGCTCAATCTTTTACTGCAATTTGCCTAAGACTGAAAGGGAATATTATGAAGAAATTATATGTAGAAAGTCTTCTTATGACGTGGATGTACCCAGTATGGATATTTTTGCACAAATTCCTGAAACTCGGTGTGGCTTTGAATTTCTGTCATTTTGAAGCAGGTGAATTTGGTAACATAAACCCCAAAGTGGGTTAAATATAGCTTAAAAAAAATAAAGACCTCAAGAAGACATAACTGAGAAAAATGCCCACCTGCTTCGGAGTGATTTGTGTGACCGTTACTCACTTTTTTTTTTCCTCTTGGCACAATAGTCCTCAGTTTACGACCACAGTTGTAATCAAAATTTCTGTTGCTAAGTGAAACTTTTGCTAAGTGAGTTGTTAAGCGAATCTGGCTTCCTCTTTGCATTTGCTTGTCAAGAAGGTTGCAAAAGAGGAATCACGTGACCCCAGCACACTGCGACTGTCATAAATGTGAATCAGTTGTCAAGCATCCGCATGTAAATCATGAGACCCTGGGGATGCTGGAATGGTCGTAAGTGTGTGAAATCTGGTCACAAGTCACATTTTTTCCAATGCTCTTTGCAACTTCAAACAGTTGCTTAACGAACTCTTGAAAATCATGGACTAAAGTCACCGCTAAAAGTCTAGAAAGTTGGTGGAAAACCCGCAATTGAAGACAGTGGCAAACCCCTTGTGTGTGTTGTGTTGTGTGTTGTGTGTGTGTCTGCCACAACAGCTGCTCAACTGAGACTAGAAGTTGGGGTTAAGTGGAAGAAAACGCTGTCTTGATCTACTTGCAGCCTTTTAGGGCGGGATGAAAAATGGACACGTGAAACACGGTTTGAAGTGTCCTCTTTCTTAAGTCACCTGTGTTGCCATGGTCACGCCATGCCCAGTGCGCAGCGTAATGTTTGCCCACACACACATTGTTTGGTGTTTACCCAGAAAGGAGAAGTGGACGAGAAATAGGGAACTTTTGGATTGAACAAGCTTTTGAAACGAAGTTTCTGGAACTTCAGTCTAAAACCTCCCCTTGCTTTTTCAGAAGATTCTGGCAGGACTCATTCTGTCAGGGTTCACGAATGGAGGCTGAGCCAGCTAGCCTTGCAAGGAAACCAGGTTTGTTCCTGGGAGTTCATATTGTTGGAGTTGAACGAGAGCGGTGAGATGGGACTGAACCTGTTTTCTCTGAAAATGCAGTTTTAAATAGTTGGAATAATTTATACCTTATGTTTGTCCAGCATTTATTTACATTCCACCTTTATTATTTTTAGAAATAACTCCAAGTCCCCAGCATACCTAACATTCCTTCTTTCTCCTGTTTACCCCACGACAACAATCCTGTGAGGTGGATTGGGCTGAGAGAGAAGCCCAAGATCACCCAGTTGTCTTTCATGGCTAAAGCAGGACTAGAGCTAACTGTGTCCTGGTAATTGGCCGGTTGTTTATTGTTTGATTTTCTGAGTTGATCGTTTCTTGATTGGGGCGTTGTTTACAGAGTAGAGTAGAGTAGAATAGAATAGAAGAGCCTTGGTGGCGCAGCAGACTAAAGCACTGTTAAGTAACACCAGCTGTCTGCAATTACTGCAAGTTCAAATCTCACCAGGCTCAAGGTTGACTCAGCCTTCCATCCTTCTGAGGTAGGTAAAATGAGGACCCGGATTGTGGGGGCAATAAGCTGACTTTATATAAAAAAAAGAACACCGCTTGGGGGTGGGGGCGAAAGCCCTACTAAATAGGTATATACAAAAGTATGAAGGCTATTGCTTAACGCATTGTAAGCTGCCCTGAGTCTCCGGAAAAGGGCAGCATATAAATCGAACCAACCAACCAATAAATAAAAGAATAGAATAGAATAGAAGAGGAGAGGAGAGGAGAGGGGAGGGGAGGGGAGGGGAGGGGAGGGGAGGGGAGGGGAGGGGAGGGGAGAGGAGAGGAGAGGAGAGGAGAGGAGAGAAGAGAAGAACAACTGAGTTGGAAGGGACCTTGGAGGTCTTCTAGTCCAACCCCTTGCTTAGGCAGGAAACCCTACACCACTTCAGACAAGTGGTTGTCCAATCGCTTTTTAAAAACTTCCAGTGTTGGAAGTTTGCAACTGGAGGCAGGTTGTTCCACTGGTTAATTGTTCTCACTGTCAGGAAATTTCTCCTTAGATCTAGGTTGCTTCTCTCCTTGATGAGTTTCCACCCATTGCTTCTTGTCCTGCCCTCAGGAGCTTTGGAGAATAGCTTGACTCCCTCTTCTTTGTGGCAACTCCTGAGATATTGGAAGGCTGCTATCATGTCTCCCCTAGTCCTTCTTTTCATTAAACTAGACATACCCAGTTCCTGCAACCGTTCTTCATATGTTTTAGCCTCCAGTCCCCTAATCCTCTTTGTTGCTCTTCTCTGCACTCTTTCTAGAGTCTCAACATCTTTTTTACATCGTGGAGACCAAAACTGAGTGCAGGATTCCAAGTGTGGCCTTACCAAGGCCTTATAAAGTGGTATTAACACTTCACATGATCTTGATCCTATCCATCTGTTTAGATTCGTATTAATATTAGTATTAATATTAATCTAAATTAATCTAGATTAATATTATATTAACAATCAAGAAATAAACAACGCCCTGATACTAGATTAATCTGTTTATCTGGGTGTTGATTGATGGCAAAGAGGTGTTTGTACTATTTTGCTTTCCGTTTTTAAAACTTTTGGATTGCCTTTTTTGAATGTTACACAGGCGTCGTTTATCTCTATGTGCCTGTTGATGGCTGATTTGTCTGAGTGCCACACTTCCCTTGGTAAGAACACTCTCAGTGACACTGGGAGAGTTCTTTCTCCCTTCTAGCACTGATGATGTTATCTAGTTGGGTAATGAAACGTCTGCAAGAAAACAGCCAAGCTCAGAGAGCACCAAGGATCCCTCATTTCAACCCTGAGCTGCAAATATTCTTTTCCATAGATCTTGTGTGTTCCTCTGAAATAGAGAACCTAGCGTGAGAAATTGGCCTCTTTGTGGTCCCCCCCCCCGATCTCCTTCCTCAATAATCATATCCCAGACGTAGAAATGATTGACACCTCACGATTCATAGTTTCAGAAACCTCAAATCTTTGGAAAGCCTCACAAAAGTTCCTTTTATAATCAGAGCTCCGAAAGGGGAAACAAAATGCCCCATCTTGTTGCCTCAGCCTGTAAAAACAGAGGACAGTTTAATTCAGGTTTGGCTATTTTTAAGAGTCAACAGAAATGCCTGCTTCGGTCTGCTTATGATTGGCTGATCTTTGGGTGGAAGAAAGCTTTCCCTGACCTGCATTTTAAATCTTCCGATTCTAAAACTGTGGAATAGAACCAGTACATTTCTTGCTTGCTTTCCTTGAACGATATCACAGTTTCAGATGAAGACCGGCAACCTGTGTACGTCCCAGGTATGTTGCGTGAATGGCTACAGCAGAAGTTTGGATAGTGATTGGCTGGGCATCTGGTCCAACTCTTAATTTGTGTGCATACTGCAAGCACTCGTTGAATGTAGATAGTCCTCGATTTACGACCATGAGGGGGCATACCATTAGAATTTATTTTATTTTATTTTTATTTTATATCCAATTTATATACCGCCCTTCTCCCTGAGGACTCAGGGCGGTGTACAGCCGAATAAAAACATAAATTACAAACATTAAAATAGTATTAAAAGAATATATATAAATTTGGCCCCGTAATTTAAGAACAATAACAAACCCATTTAAAACATTTAAAAAAATTAAGAAAAAAAAAGTTAAGCCAGCCCGGCTTGCTGAAAAAAGAAGGTTTTAAGGGCACGGCGGAAGGCACCGAGGTCTTGGATTCTCCTTATCTCTGGGGGCAGTTGGTTCCAGAGGGTGGGTGGAATAGAATGGAATAGAATGGAGTAGAATGGATTATAAATATAAATATAAATATAAATAGAATATGGAATGGAACAGAATAGAAAATTGAATGGAATAGGACAACAGAACTGTCAAGTTTAAATGTACACTCATCAGCGTACATTAAAATGAAGTTTCGTTGCATTCAGATCTGAAAGGATAACCATTATACATATACCCACATACACACACACATATATATGACACAGAGAAACCTCACGGTCTAGTTCGAATGTATACTTATACAAGGCGAAAAGAAAGAATCTTGCGGGTTCCCTATGGATGGCATAGGGAACAAAGCTGTTACAGAATCTGATAGCCTGCTAGAAATACTATAGAAACCCCCTCCCAGAGGGGAGCAACAGAAGCAGACGATGAAGAGGGCGTGTGGGGTCTCTAACAATGCTTGGAGCTCTAAGCACATAGCGCTTATAAGCAGTATCCTGAATGACGGAAAGCGAGCTTCCTATAATCATCTCCATTGTCCTCACCACTCTCTGTAGGGACTTTCTGTCTGAGGCACTGCAGCCACCAAAGCAAACGGGGATGCAGTTTGTTAAAATGCTCTCAATCGTGCCTCTGTCAAAAGTGGCCAGGACAGAAGGAGAAATTATGGCAGGTGGTGACGGTCTTTAAGCAGGAGTGTGATGTGTTAAGCGGAGCATGGAATGGGGGTGGGGGAGGAGGCCTTTGGGGCGTCTAATGTAAACCCAGGCCTTCCTGACCTGAAACCCTCAGAGGATCTTCAACCATCCTGTGCTATGTTTCTGACCGCTTGGAGTCCATGAAGACCCCTCCTTTCCTGCCCTTCCTCCCCCCCTCCCCCCCCATCTCCTCTCCTCACATATTCCTCCTATCCTGTCCTTCCCAGTCCATCCCCTGATATGTGGCTTGGTGGAAAGATTCTACACGATCTCCAGTTTTAAAAGCAGCGGAAGCAAAGATAGTAACTAAACCTAGCATTAGCACATCACGTTATGACGTTGATTAAACAACTCCAAGGTGAGTCATTAAAAATGTGTGAGCTTGGTCCATAAATTAATCAAACTTACCTTTATGAAGAAAAGTATTGAAAAGCGCCAGGTGCGGTAACAATCAAAAGCCAATAAATGCAGAAGTTAATTTTACAATGTTGCCTTTATGACAATCTTGAAGATAGGTGAAAAGCCTAAATGTGTGATAAATTGTTTGTGTATGAGAGAGAGAGAGAGAGAAGAGAAGAGGAGGAGGAGAAGAGGGGAGACGGGAGAGGGAAGGGGAGGAAGAATAGAATAAAATAGAATGCAGAATGGAATAGAATGCAAAATGGAGAATAGAATAGAATAGAAAATATGGAATTGAATGGAAGAATTAGAATAGAATAGAATAGAATAGAATAGAATAGAATAGAATAGAATAGAATAGAAAATATGGAATGGAATAGAAAAAGAAGGAAAGAATAAGGAAAAAAGGAATAGAATAGAATAAGAAAGAATAGAATAGAATAGAATAGAATAGAATAGAATAGAATAGAATAGAAAATATGGAATGGAATAGAAAAAGAAGGAAAGAATAAGGAAAAAGGAATAGAATAGAATAAGAATGAATAGAACAGAACAGGAGGAAGAGGAGGAGGGGAGGAGAAGGGAGGGGAGGAAGAACAGAATAGAATGCAGAATGGAATTGAATGGAATAGAATAGGAGGAGAAGAGGGGAGGAGAGATGAGAGAAGGGGAGGGGAGATTTGTAGTGTACATTTTAATGTTTTTGCAGTTCCTTCTTTTCACTGGAAAACCTGAGAGAAAGAGAGAAAGGCTTTGTAAGAACCAGTGGAGAATTTCCGGGTCTTGTTCGTTCCATCCGCAGGGGTTTCTGACGAGAGGAATTTGAGACCCAGGCAACTGCGGAAAGGGCAGAAGACGGAAGCAAAGGCCAAAGTAGCAGCGGCTTCGAATCCCGCCCCCATGGAGGTCCTGAAAAGGATTGGAGAAGAAGCCGGGCAGCAGGTGGGTTTGGCTTTTCCTCTTAGAGCAAGCAGCAGCAGGACACTGGGGGTCTCGTTCGCACATCTGGCATGCTTCTGCAGCTGAACACTCAAAAGTTAGTGGGCGTTGGGTGGCATATTTGAGGGACCACCTGTCCCCAGGTCATGTCTACCTGTCCCGTGAGGTCTGCAAGGGCAGGCACGCTCCATCTCCTGTCTGTAACAGACTGCCATTTTTTTGGGGTGGGGGAGGGCAGGAAGAGGTGCCCGCCCTTTGGAAGATCATTTCCCCAGAGATTAGATTGATCTTGATCAAGATTAGGAATTTGGGGTGATGTGATAGCAGTTTTCCAATATCTGGGGGGCTGCCACAAAGAAGAAGAGAGGGTCAACTTATTTTCCAAAGCACCAGAAGGCAGAACAAGAAGCAATGGGTGGAAACTAATCAAGGAGAGAAGCAACCTAGAACTAAGGAGAAATTTCCTGACAGTTAGAACAATTAATCAGTGGAACAACTTGCCTCCAGAAGTTGTAAATGCTCCAACACTGGAGGTTTTTAAGAAGAGACTGGACGATCACTTGTCTGAAATAGTATAGGGTTAATAGTGATGGCTAACCTTTTTGGTGTGGCGTGCCAAGAGCCAGGGGAGCGCAGGGGGTCACACGCGCGTGCCCACACCCATATTTCAATGCGCCCTGCGCATGCACACACAACCCCCGCTTTTGGCACGCGATGGCACGGTGGGCCCTGTAGGCCTGTTTTTCGCCCTCCTCAGGCTCCAGAGGCTTTCTTGGAGCCTGGGGAGGGCGAGAACGGCCTTCCCCACCCCCTGGAAGCCCTCCGGAGACTGGAAACGGCCCGTTTGCCGACTTCCGGTGGGCCCGGAAGGTCTGAAAATCACACATGTGCGCCAGAGCTGGACTAGGGCAACGGTTTCATGCCCAAGACCTCCAAAGTCCATTCCATCTCTGTTATTCTGTTAGAGGCCTTTTTGCAAGGCCTTTGGCTGTGGTTTTTTTCCACCGGGCATGGCATCCAGTAATATGACAGAGCCCTTGCAGTGGGCACGTTGATTTTTGTTAATGGTTTGGTCTTTTTATTCTTTCTTTTTTTTTAACTTCTATTGATTCTTTGTGTGCTGTTTTTTATTATTATCTTTTAGGAGGTTTTTAACTTTAGCCATGCTGCATCATGAATTTGTGATGAATGGCTCTGTAAGTTGAAATAATAAAACTCTCTCTCTCTGCGTGTAAATAATAGTAGGAATCCCACAGGTGCTTTTTCAAGAGGCGACTGGACTTTCCGGTTTTTCTTTGAAGATGTTTGGCGTCTCATCCAAGAAGCTTCTTCAGCTCCGAAAACCTCTTCAAAGTATAACCGGAAAGTCCAGCTGCCTCCTGAAAAAGCACTTTTCTGTTGGTATTTATTTCTTATTTATTTATTTATTTATTTATTTATTTATTTATTTATTTATTTATTTATTTATTTATTTATTTATTTATTTATTTATTTATTTATTTATTTATTTATTTATTTATTTATTTAAGTTTGTATACCGCCCTACTCCCGAAGGACACAGGGCGGTGAACAGCCATAGAATAAAACATATGAGTACAAAAGTTAAAATAAAATAGAACGAATTAAATAATTTGGCTGAAAATTTAAAACCCCAATAATTTAAGACCAAATTTAAAATTTCCATTTAAAAAGGGGAGAAACTTAGGTCAGGCCAGCTTGATGAAATAGGAAAGTCTTGAGCGCGCGACGGAAGGTGTGCAGATCCGGGATCCTCCGTATCTCCGGGGGGAGCTCGTTCCAGAGAGTAGGTGCCCCCACAGAGAAGGCTTTCCCCCTGGGGGCCGCCAGTCGACATTGTTTGGCCGACGGCACCTGGAGGAGCCCCTCTCTATGGGAGCGTACTGGTCGGTGGGAGGCTATTGGTGGTAGCAGGCGGTCCCGCAAATAACCAGGTCCTGAGCCATGGAGCGCTTTAAAGGTGGTAACCAAAACCTTGAAGCGCACCCGGAAGACCACCGGGAGCCAGTGCAGCTCGCGCAGGAGAGGTGTTACATGGGAACTCCACGTCGCTCCCATCACCACCTGCGCGGCCACACTCTGCGCCAGTTGGAGCCTCCAGGTGCTCCTCAAGGGGAGCCCCATGTAGAGAGCGTTACAATAGTCCAGACGAGAGGTGACGAGGGCATGAGTGACTGTGCGTAGGGAGTCCCGATCTAGAAAGGGACGCAACTGGCGGATCAGGCGAACCTGATGAAAAATCCTCCCGGTCACGGCCGTCAAGTGCTCTTCTGTATATTTATACAGCTGCCCATCTCACAGTTATGACTCCGGCTGGTGCTTGAGGCTTCCGAAAGCCTCAAAAAACAAAAGCAACCATAACAACAACAAGAATAGCAGCAACACAATATTACCCGTCCCAGTTCTCTAGGACAACCTGAGACCATTCACACAAGCTTAAACCACACCCAGAAAAATCACATCAACAGGCTCAGCCAACCTCTAGACCTCATGCTCCAGGGAATATCCAAGCTTCAGGGATTTACAAAATGCCCAGAGGCTTGTTGGGGCCAAGTTAATCTCGGCAGCTGTGGTGCTTATCTTATCTTGCAGACCATGTTTTGCTGCACTCAGGTGTGCCGGGCATTGTGTTAGAAACCCAACACTTCCTGAGTTCTAAATACAGCAGGGGTGAAATGCTACCGGTTCGGGGTGAACCGGCCCGAACTGGTAGTAAAATATGCTACTGGTTCGCCAAACCGGTAATAAAAAATGTAAATTTTCTGGACAATGAAGTGCCCTCTGGTGGTGCAAGAGTGCAAATACACCTCTTAGTAAAAAATAAAATAAAATACTATACCCGTACTATCATTGGTACTCTGGCTTTTTGATGCTCTATCAGTTTGGTGGCCCATGAAGCCTAGAGATTCACTCTGGTAGCCAATTGGACGTTGCAGGAGGGAGATATCGCATGTTTTGGAATTTGCAGCTAGAATTACGGGATGAAACTGGTTTTACCGTGCAATCAAATGCTGTTTCGGAGTCATTTGGGGATTTAAAGATAACAGAACATTACAGAATAACAGAGTTGGATGAGACCTTGGAGGTCTTCTAGTCCAGCCCCCTGCTCAAGCAGGAAACCCTATACCTGTGATGGTGAACCTGTGGCACGCATAGCCATATCAGTGAGCACGCGAGCTCAGCTCTGGTGCGCATGTGCGCGCCGGCCAGCTGATTTTTGGGCCTTCTGGGCTCACCAGAAGTAGGGAAACAGGCTGTTTCCTGCCTCCGAAGACCTTGGGGTGGTGGTGGGGAAGGCCCGTTTTTCTGTCTCCCCGGCCTCCAGAGCCTTTCTAGGAGTCTGGGGAGGGCGAAAACGGCCTTCTCCCTCCTCCCCTCCCCCCCCCGGAGGTGGGACCGGAAGTTGGCAAATGGGCCATTTTCAGCCTCCGGAGGGCCTAGAAAGGCTCGGGAGGCTCGGGAGAGCAAAAAATGGGCCTACCGTGCCATCGTGTGCCGGGCGGGGGGGGGGGGTCGTGTGTACATGCGCGGGAGCAGGTGCATAGAATTATGGGTGAGGGCATGCGCGCACGCGACCATCACCACCACCCCGCTCCTGGCACGCGATGGCAAAAAATGGGCCTACCGTGCCATCGTGTGCCGGGCGGGGGGGGGGTCGTGTGTACATGCGCGGGAGCAGGTGCATAGAATTATGGGTGAGGGCATGCGCGCACGCGACCATCACCACCACCCCGCTCCTGGCACGCGATGGCAAAAAGGTTAGCCATCACTACCCTATACCATTTCAGGTAAATGGCTGTCTATAATCTCTTAAAAACTTCCAGTGATGGAGCAGCCACAACTTCTGAAGGCAAACGCCCTTCCACTGATTAATTGTTCTCACTGTCAGGAAATGTCTCCTTAATTCTACTAGGTTTTGAATCATTCATTTTTATTTTTACATTTCCAAAACGTACTTCTACCCTTTTTTCGGTTGTGATGTGCATTTGAAAAAAATGCCTTGTAATACTTCACATCTCACGAAGTTTTACGTAGCAAATTGTTCCTTCTGCCAAAAAAATTGTATCAGCTACAGATGATAAATTCCCAAAGATTAAAAATAGGATTGCACCCCCCCCCTATCCAAACCCCCATTTCTGAGATCCTTGCAATATCGCAATCCTTCTCTTTTTCCTCCTTCCAGCCCTGGGTGAAGCTCGTTTGTGGAAACATAAGCCAACAGTGACTCTTCTAATACTACATTTGGGGAATTATCCCCGTAATTGTTTGTAAACGTGTCCTTTGCTCAATCAAGTATGGCTGAATTTTCAGCCGAATCTGTAGCCCTTTGTGCTTAAAATAATGTATTGTAAATTCAGGGAGGTTTCTTTCCACGTTAATGAAGTTCTTTTTGCAAATGTGGATTTTTTTTTTAGGGGCCGGACAAAGGAGAAACGAAGAGTGCTTCTTTAAAGGATTTATGCCCCGAAGACAAGAGGCGCATCGCAAACTTAATTAAGGAGCTTGCAAGGTGATTATAAACGGAGTCTGATAATGTGGAAGGCTGAGAATTTCCTTCCCTGTTGTGGTTTTGTGAATTGGAGGGATTTCTCTTTATTCAAAGTGTTCTAGCACATTCTCTCTGAGAGATCAGAGAGAGCTGTCTAAAGGTCTCCCCTGCTGCAAATGTATTTATTTGGTTATTTATTTTATTTCTATCACACATTTATTTATAAACAACTCAAGGTGGCGAACGTACTTAATACTCCTTCCCCCTCGTATTTTCCTCACAACAACAACAACTCCGAGAGATAAGTTGTGCTGTGAGAGAATGACTGGCACAAAGGCAGCCAGCCAGCTTTCACGCCTAAAACGGGACTAGAACTCACTGTCTCCCGGTGATTGGCCCAAAGTCACCCAGCCGGCTTTCATGCTTAAAGTAGGACTAGAATTCACCATCTCCTGGTGATTGGCTGAGAATCACCAGCTGGCTTTCCTGCCTAAGGCCAGGACTAGAACTCACGGTCAGTCCTAGGCTGCGTCTACAGAGGGATAGCACCTGGAAGTTGTAGTCCCAGCAGTCATCATGCACCTTGCTATCAATACAGAAGGTGCCGGTTTAATCAGTTTAGATCAGGGTTTTTTGTTTTTTTTTTGGCTTTAATTTACAGTATATGCCGCCCTTCTCCGGAGACTCAGGGCGGCTTACAATGCGTTAAGCAATAGCCTTCATCCTTTTGTATATTTATACAAAGTCAGCTTATTGCCCCCACAAACTGGGTCCTCAATGTACCTACCTTAGAAAGGATGGAAGGCTGAGTCAACCTTGAGCCTGGTGAGATTTGAATTTGCAGTAATTGCAGACAGCAGTGGCCATATGTGAACAGGTGGTTCTAAAGAAGCAGTTTAATAATCCTGGTTCTTTAGAACCACCTGTTCACATATGGCCACTGGTTTAGTCCGCATAAGTTTGTCTTTGGTCTCCTATGATGGGGCGGATGCTTTTGGGCTGGGCTGGGTGAGGCTACTTAACTTGTGAATGTGGCCTGATCCTTGGGAGTGGCTCTGTGGGGCTGAGGCTTCTACCTCCATACCATTGGCTTAGACCAGGGGTCAGCAACCTGCGGCTCTGGAGCCGTGTGTGGCTCTTTCATCCCTCTGCTGCGGCTCCCTGTCACTCAAAATATGCGTCACAACCGCCAATGTGCGACACCCATTGGCACACAATTTATTGAGCTTTTCAACCCCCAGTACACCAGCCATGGATAAATCCAAGAAAAGAAAAGTTTCAGAAGAAAACAGAAGATTTAATTCGACTACATATGCTAGTTTTGTGGCCGCTCAGGAAATAGGCACGGGAAGGGTTTTGTGGCTCCCGGTGTTTCCTTTTCTGTGGGAAATAGGTCCGAATGGCTCTTTGAGTGTTTAAGGTTGGAGACCCCTGGCCTAGTCCCGTCTTGGTATGAAAGCCAACTGGGTAACTTTGGACCAATTAGCAGGAGACATTGAGTTCTAGTCCTGCCTTAGGCACAAAAGCCGATTGGCTGACTTTGGGCCAATCACCAGGAGCCAGGGAGTTCTAGCCTTAGGCACGAAAGAAGACCATGAGTTCTAGTCCTGCCTTAGGCATGAAAGCCGACTGACTTTGGGCCAATCACCAGGAGCTGTGAGTTCTAGTCCCACCTTAGCCAGGAACGTCGACTGACTTTGGGCCAATCACCTGGAGCCAGGGAGTTCTAGCCTTAGGCACGAAAGGAGACCATGAGTTCTAGTTCTGCCTTAGGCATGAAAACCAATTTACTTTGGGCCAATCACCAGGAGCTGTGAGTTCTAGTCCCGCCTTAGCCAGGAACGTCGACTGACTTTGGGCCAATCACCTGGAGCTGTGAGTTCTAGTCCTCCCTTAGGCATGAAAAGAGACCGTGAGTTCTAATCCTGCTTTAGGCATGAAAGCCAACTGTCTTTGGGCCAATCACCAGGAGACTGTAAGTTCTAGTCCCGCCTTAGCCATGAAAGCCGGCTGGGTGACTTTGGGCCAATTTACCAGGAGACGGTGAGTTCGGCTTCTGCTTTAATCGTGAAACCCGGCTGGGTGAGCCAATCACCAGGAGACGGTGAGGTCTACTCCTACCTAAGGACGAAAACCATCCAGAAATATCTGCAAGGAAACCACCAAGTTCAAGAGAGCATCAAGGACTCCATTGTTCAATCCTGAGCTGCAGTTACTATCTTCTATCCATCTGTTAATTTATTAAGCCAATTTACAGGGCCACCCAACTCACACACAGGCTCCTTAGGGCGGCTTACAACAGTAAGAACCCACAATATAAAAAACACCACACAAACAAACACACACAATCCATGGCAGCAGCAAGCAGCACGGCCCCCTTGCGTAGAAGCAGCAGGAATCATGAGTGGTGGTGGTGGTGGGGGGAAGGCGAGGCAGTGGGGCTTCAGGCTAGTCCTTATCAAAATCCATCTTCTGTTGGCGCCTGGTATTGGTCTGACGGTCTGTGTGTGCGCGTTGTGTTCTTTTCAGAGTGAGCGAGGAAAAAGAAGTGACGGAGGAGCGCCTGAAAGCCGAGCAGGAGGCGTTTGAGAAGAAGATCAGACAGCTGGAGGACCAGAATGTCCTCATCATCAAAGAGAGGGAAGATATCCTTTGGTTTTTAAATTATTTGGCTTAAAACGGGCAGCGGGTGAGAGTTGGGGAGTTGATTGCACGGAATGAAAAGCCAACCAGGGAGAAATAAATTGCCCTAATTTATAGCTGGGCACCTATCGCCCCCGTGCTGCCATGCAGAAGCAATCCGAGGGGGTCTACCAGCCGGGGCTGCTGGCTCCTTCGAGTTGGAAACGGCCACCCGGCTGTTCCCGGGATGTTGCTTTTACTGCGCCAAGAGAGGTTTGTTGACACAAGGAAGAACAGAGCAAAAATCGGCACATTAGCAAATACGGCCTGCTTCCTCCCGTCTCTCTTGCTTAATTGCCCTCCTTTGGATTCACCTTAGGGAACATGCCCTCCCCCCCCCCCCCACGGCTCTTCTGCAGCCGTTCCCGACTCTCCCACGGAAGTTGAGGAGGGCTGGGATCTGGTGAGATATGGCAGATCATGATCAAGGGTTTTAACGGGACCTGAAGTCCTCCTTCCCTTCCTTTCCCTTCCCTTCCCTTCCTTTCCCTCTGTTCCTTTCCTTTCCTTTCCCTTTCCCTTTCCCTTTCCCTTTCCCTTTCCCTTTCCCTTTCCCTTTCCCTTTCCCTTTCCCTTTCTTCCTTTCCTTTCCTTTCCTTTCCTTTCCTTTCCTTTCCTTTCCTTTCCTTTCCTTTCCCCTTCCCCTTCCCCTTCCCCTTCCCCTTCCCCTTCCCCTTCCCCTTCCCCTTCCCCTTCCCCTTTCCTTTCCTTTCCTTTCCTTTCCTTTCCTTTCCTTTCCTTTCCTTTCCTCTCCTCTCCTCTCCTCTCCTCTCTTCTGCTTTCCCCTCCCCTCCCCTCCTCTCCGTTCTTCATCCTTTCCTTTCCCCTTCCCCTTCCCCTTCCCCTTCCCCTTCCCCTTTCCTTTCCTTTCCTTTCCTTTCCTTTCCTTTCCTTTCCTTTCCTTTCCTTTCCTTGAGCCATGCTGTGAAGCGATATATAAGTCTATTGCTATTTCTTCTTTATCTTCCTTCTTTCCTTCCTCCCTCCCTCCCTCCCTCCCTTCCTCCCTCCCTTTCCCTTCCCTTCCCTTCCCTTCCCCCTTCCCTTCCCTTCCCTTCCCTTCCCTTCCCTTCCCTTTCCTCCCTTGAGACATGCTGTGAAGCGGTATATATGTCTAGTGCTATTGCTATTCCTTCTTTATCTTCTTTCCTTCCTTCCTTCCTTCCTTCCTTCCTTCCTTCCTTCCTTCCTTCCTTCCTTTCCTTTTTCTCCCTCCCTCCCCCACTCCCTCCCTTTATCTCCCTTCCTCGTTGCTTTCTTTCCCTCCCTCTCTCCCTCCCTCCCTCTTTTTATCTCCCTCTTTCCTTTTTTCCCTCCGTCCCTCCCTTCCTTTCCTTTTTTCCCCTCCCGGGTTTCATCCCAAAGCTCAAATGCAACATTTCTGAAGTCCACATCTCTTTTGAACTGTTGAGTTGACCTGACTGTCCGTCCAGTGGACGTTCAGAAGAGGCTGGGTGCAGGAGTTGGCAGTTGATAGCTTTCATCCTGGCTGCAGCTGATCTCGTTTCTTGTTACCCAACCAAATAGGTTTAAAAAAAAAAAAAAAAGCTAAGCCTTCGTCCATCTGAAGTGTGTATTGAATTTGTATAACAGGTAGTCCTCGCTTTATGACTACGATTGAGCCCAAAATTTCCATTGCTAGCAAGGCAGTTGTTAAATGAGTTTTTCCCTATTTTACAACCTCTCTCGCCACATTTGTGAAGTCAAACCCTGCAGTTGTTAAGCTAGTAACACAGTCGTTAAGCAAATCCGACTTCCCCCTTGACTTTACTTGTCAGAAAGTTGCAAAAGGGGATCACATGACCCAGGGACACCTCGACCGTCATAAATATGAGTCAGTGGCCAAGCATCTGAATTTTGATCACACGACCCTGGAGATGCTGCAACAATCCTAAGTGTGAGAAATGCTCATCAGTTGCTTTTTCCAGTGCACTTGTCACTTCCAAAAGTCGCTAAACAAATGGTTGTATGTCGCCGATGACCTGTACGAAAACCACACAATTTCGTCATAGTTTCTCACATCCTGGGTGTCAAGTTTCCGAAAGTTAATTAATTCATGAGCCATCATCCATACTTCAAAGGAAATGTGATTTATTAGGAGCAACATTCCGGCAATACTGGGATGCAGTCAGGACTGATCCCACGTAGATTTACGTTCCCCTGTGACCCTGTCTCTCCCCTCCCCACTGGCCATGTCATAAATCACATTCTCCAATTAACCACTTTGGCTGGCTGTGAAACCTAACACCCTCCTTCTGATTGCGGTCAGGAAGAATGTATGGAATTCACTTCAGTTCTCCCTCCCTCCTGCTCATGGCAACTTGAAAGCTTCGCAAGTTGACACTGGGCAGTAACCGGTGCTGTGTGAAAGCGTCCCAATTCCAGTCCGCCTCCATTTGCCGGTGCTTAAGATGGCAACTGCAGTCGATTCAGTCCCTCTTTCAGAGTGTCGAACTTTTCCCGTTTGTGACATTCAGCGTCCCTGCAGTGAGGCTGCCTTCGCAGCTTCGGATGTTCGTTTCCTGCATGGCAACATCAGCACTAGGATGTCCTGAAGGCTGTAATCTAGCCCACGTTATAAATATGGACAGGTGATCCAAATTAGCAGCTGACTCGTATTTATGACGGTTGTAGCGTTCCGGGGTGTGTGTGACATGATCACCCTTTTGCAACTTTCTGATGAGCCAAGCCATTGAGGAAGCCGGGTTTACTGAACAACCGTGTTGCTAACTTAACAGCTGTGCTGATTGTTGTGGCCCGTCAGCGGCCTGTGTGGATTGTAGCTGATTCTGACAGCGAGGAGGCTGGTGTGGTGCTGCGCCAGCAGCCTGGGCAGCTGGCACTTGAGTCAGACAATGAGGAGGCTGGAGAAGATGTGGTGCCAGAGTTGGAAGGAGATTCCGCCAGGGCCTTCAGAACCTCCAGAAGCTCCCATAAGTGAAGAGGACGAAGAGGAGGAGCCTCTTCTCGATGCACGGGCGCGCAGAGCTGCCAAAAGGCAGGAGTGGCTCCTCAGGAGGAGGTCTTCTCAAGAGTAAGGCTTGGGGCTAATTGGCCACTCCCTTAGCCTATTTAAGGAGGAATGCCGACTGAAGCAATTTATAGGGAACAACTTTAGTTCACTCTGTTTCGCGTCTGGATTCTCTGCAAATTGCTTCTGGGCTTTCTGCCAATCTTAGTAAGATTGTGATTACTTTATCTTTGGTTTCTTGTAGGCTGTTAAGAAAGTTTATTAACAGCCTTTGTTTTGAAAAAGACTGAGTTATTTTAGTAAATTAAGTTTTGTACAAACTTTGTGTGTGCTGTGTTCTTTCGGATTCGTAGTTGGGGCAGAACGCTGATTCCCTTATCAGTGTTGGCTGGAAAGTCCGTCAAATGGGGCATAACTCGCCCAACAACTGTCTTGTTCAGCAAATAGAAATGTTGGGCTCAATTGTGGTCGTACACCGAGGACTATCTGTCTTGAGGCAACATAGCAGGACTTGCAGAGCGGGGTAAGGGGGAGAAGCTGGTGTTTAAGACTTGGTAAATGCCGTGCGAGGGCTTGCTTGAAGCCTTCTGCCAAAAGAGGAAGGGGTCTGCCTCCCTCCCCAATTTTAAAAACGAAACCACGGTGTTGGAAGAAATATCCATCTGGTTCAGTTCCAAGCTGGGGGAGAGAGACTGGAAACGTGGAGGCTGATTGGAAAGATGGTTTAATGATAAAGCAGAACCACCAAGCATCTGGTGCAGCTGAACACATGGGGCTGAGAATGAGGGGCTTTTATACCTTCTCTTGGGCTAAACACTTGAGCTTCCTGTTCCTGTGCAAGAACATGTATTCTATTGGCTGTTGTCAGACTCCCATGGGGCCATATGGGGTCGTGTTTGTCTGAGATAAGTTTGGTTGAAGTTTGGTCTCTGATGCAATGTCCTTAGGAGATTTCGCAATGCAGTGAGCCCTGCTGCTAGATAACCCTATTATGTGTTTGGAGGGTCTTGTCTTAATCCCATCACCCTGGAGCTGAAGGTCTTTTGTCTTGTAGATAGGTTGGCCCAGTCCTTCTCAATGGGCACCAAATATCTGCTGGGGACAGGGAGCTGGGGCTCTGAGTTTCTGTTTCCCTTAAGATTTCTCTTTCTCTTTTAGGGAAAATATAATAGGCTGCCTTTTTAATAAATGTATCTCAAAATACTTTCATTCTTCTAGGAGGGGGGTTACTTCCCTCAATGAGAATGCGGCACACGCTTTCCTACCAAGCCTGAGTTTGCTTTATTCGCGGTGTGTTAAATCACAGCCCTTCTTAAGTGGTTGGGTTCGTTACTAAGCCATAAATCGTGATTTTACCCCCTTGCGATGGCTGCGCCTTGCGTGACTTACTGAGCCAAACCCGAAACATGCTGTGTTATTTCTTAGCGGAGTGTGTTAATCTAGGGCCGTAAGTGGGTTGTGGGTCTCGGGATTAGGAAGTGAATAAATGCACATTTGAGCGCGGATGGAAGGCTCGGTGATAAACTGGTTGAGCTTAACTCTTAATGCTAACGGGAATATTTGAATGGCCAGAATTTCATTGAGCATTTGCAAATGAGGGTCAGCTGTTACATGTTTTTAAATGAAACATATGAAGAACATCTATGGAGTTTTTCTCAACCATCCAGGTCCTGGTTGTCCCAAAGGTGCTTTTTTAAGAGGGAACTGGACTTTCTCCATTTTTTCTTTGAAGACGTTTTGCTTCTCATTCCAGAAGCTTCTTCAGCTCTGACTGGATGGTGGGAATGGAAGGATTTATACTCCTTGCAGACAGCTGGTCATTTGCATCCTTTTAGAGGGTCGTTGAGGCCACTTGGAGGTTTCTCTGTAGTCCTCAGGCTCACCTGAACAACACAGTCCTTTCAGCAGTTCCAAGAAGAACCCATTTGCACTACAGAGATGACCCCCGTGGGCACAGATGAACCTCCAAGTGGCCTCAATGACTCTCAGAGGGAATACTAATGACCAGAGGATTGCAAGGAATATAAATCTCACAATCTAACAATTAACCACAGCCTAATCAAGGAACTACCAAGACCATTCCCCAACAACACTGACCGGCCAAGCCACTAACATACGAACAAAGAGGAAAACCCCGCTCCCTTCTAGCACTGATGATGTTACCTAGCTGGGTCGGGAGACGTCTGCCGGAAACCCAGCCGAGCGCACCGAGGACCCCACAAATACACAATCTGCTGCCGGCACACACAACACAATTTGAACAATGGCGCAGTTGTTGGGATCAACCAAATAGATCCAGTTTAGGAAGTTTTAATTGAATCATTCCTGTAAAAAAAAAAAGAAAATGGAAATTCCAGCCCGCTGGGTTGCTCTTTCGAAACAAAAACCAGATCTCTCCCCACAATCCTCAAGATCACAACTTCCCCGGGGCCGAAGCTGCTGCAGCCGATGGAAATATAATGTTTCCCACTTCCAAAGGACCTGCTTTGAAAACCTTTCACACATGCAATATTTAAAACCCGCACCAGCGCCTCGGAGCAGGCATTTAGACTGCCAAAGCGGTTGATGTTTATACAGGTCAGGAGGGCAGTAAATTACGCGCAAAGAAAAAAAGGAAACCAGGTTTATTGTGGCCAGCTGTGCTTTTGAACAGGCTATCCTGCAAAGCTTTTCTTTTTTTTTTTAAAGGATGCATTATAGGCCAGCTCCGGGAGTTTTTTTCCAGCTTATTTGCCTCCGCCGGCATTCGCTTGTATAAAGATGTCGTTTCTTTAAAAAGTCCAATTGTCCAGAGGACACGTTCGCCTGAAATTTTATTCTCAGCAAGGGATATCTAGCCAGCGGATTCTTTTACTCTCTTGATGGCGTCGTTTCTTCTACATATAAAGTATAGATTAGATTAGATTAGATTAGATTAAATAGATAGATACATAATAGATGATAAATATAGATGATAGATGGATAGATGGGTAGATAGATGATCAATATAGATGATAGATAATACAGATATATTTAGATATAAAATCTACACTTTATATGTACAAGCAATGAAAGTATACGATGCCGTCAAGAGTAAAATAATTGAAATAGAAACAGGCTGGTCACCTAGCAAGAGGAACTGAGGGCACGTAGACCAAGGCAGTCATAGAATGGATCCCACTTGATCAAAAGCATCCACGAAAAAGATCTCAATGACCCTCTAAAAGAATGCAAAGGACCAGCTGTCTGCAAGGAGTATAAATCCTTCCATTCCTCACCATTCGGTCAGAGCTGAAGAAGCTTCTTGGATGAGAAGCGAAACGTCTTCAAAGAAAAAAAAAAATCAGAAAGTCCAGTTGCCTCTTGAAAAAAAACACCTTTGGGAGAACCGTGACCTGAATGACAGAGAATCTCCATAGACATATGACGAACGGTTGCAGGAACTGGATATGTCTAGTTTAATGAAAAGAAGGACGAGGGGAGACATGATAGAAGTCTTCCAATATGTCAGGGGCTGCCCCAAAGAAGAGGAAGTCAAGCTATTCTCCAAAGCACCTGGGTGGACAAGAAGCAATGGGTGGAACCTCATCAAGGAGAGAAGCAACTTAGAACTAAGGACAAAATTCCTGACAGAGAGAAAAATTAATCCGTGGAAGGGCTTGCTTTCAAAAGTTATGGGTGTTAGTAGATCGGATTCTTGCGCGTAGGTTGCATGGAATAAATTTGCAGCACTTTTGAACGCCATCCTGGCTCCTGGTTTGCTCTGCCGGGCAGTTAAACTTTATTTATATTTAATTTAAAACCTTTCTTTGCAATCATTTGGAACAGGTCATTTTGTCTCCCGGGGCAGAGCGTTCTAAGTTTTTGAGTTTTATCTCTGGGTCAAGAGGTGGGATGTACATTCCAGGGGATCCATCCTCTTTCCGCATGTTTTTAACCTCGACAACTTCCATTAATGGTAATAAATTTGTTCCAAGCTCTTGAGTCAGAAATATCTCCCATCTGCGGCTAAATTTTCACCTTGCTGGGGACAGATTGTTGGAGCATTTCATGCTGCTTTCCAGAGGAGTTTGGCCCAAATGGCAGCAGGTTAATAATACCTGCAATTTTACGCTACATAAAGAGGGACAGAAAGTAGATACACAAAGAACAAGGACTTAATTTAAAACAATAGAAATTTAACTACACATTTTCTTACTCTTCTTGCATGAACGCTTCAAGACCCTTTTCTTTCCTCCGATTGCTTAATGTCAAAAATGTTCGGAATCTCTTCCGTAGCCAAAGAACGGTATCAGTGACTTTTTTAAAATGGAATAAAAATGCTCAGCCTTTTCTGGACATACAGGAGTGGCCAAAATTGTGGAAACCTTTTGGGAAAAGTGTATTTTCTAAAGCTAATAACACCACTTTTTTGGGGGGAGTAGTACCATAAAATTATATATCAGTAGAAAGATAATTTATTCAAGAATGTAATGCAATAACTTTTATGAAGGATTTGCTATTAGAATAGCAGTTACAGTATAAAGAAGAAAAGTGAAACACGTAGAAAAAACGAGATATACAAAAATCATCACCATGTCAGTTAATACTTCGTTGGATAACCTTTCGCACGAATGACGGCCTTACAACGTCTTTCCATGGAGTGAACCAAGTCTTTGAGTTCTGCAGCTGTTCTAATGTGAAACCAAGATTGAAGGATGGTTTCTATTAACTGGGTTTTATTGCTGGGTCGGTTTTGACTAACAAGGTTCTTAAATTGGCTCCATAGATTTTCAATTGGGTGAAGGTCTGGGCTATTCCAGCAGTGTAATAGGATTATCTTGAAACTATAGTAGATAGATACCGTGTTTTCCCGAAAATAAGACCCTGTCTTATATTTTTTTGAACCCTGAAATAAGAGCTTGGCCTTATTGCCATGCACTCAGAAATCCTTGGTTTTTGGAGCCTTGGTAGTACAGTGGTTTAATGCACCCTGTTATTAACACAGCTGCCTGCAATTTCTGCAGGTTCGAATCTTACCAGGCTCAAGGTTGACTCAGCCTTCCATCCTTTCTAAGGTAGGTTAAATGAGGACCCGGTTTGTGGGGGCAATAAGCTGACTTTGTATAAATATACAAAAGGATAAAGGCTATTGCTTAACGCATTGTAAGCCGCCCTGAGTCTCCGGAGAAGGGCCGCATATAAATCAAATTTAAAAAAAAAATCCGATTGGGCTTATTATCAGGGGATGTCTTATTTTGGGGGAAACATGGTAGATAGATGTTTATTTTATTTATTTATTTATTTATTTTATTTCGAATTTATATACCGCACCTTCTCTCGAGGGACTCAGGGCGGTGTACAGCCAGATAAAAACATACATGTTAGATAGATGTTAGATAGATGATAGATAGATAGATAGATAGATAGATAGATAGATAGATAGATAGATAGATAGACAGACAGACACAATAGATAGATGATAGATTGATAGATAATAGATAATAGAGAGAGAGAGGCAATAGATAGATAATAGATAGATGATGGATAGATATCAAGAGAATATTTATAGTTTAGGGTTGAACTGTGGGATCCTTGATGCTCTCTGAGTTTTTCTTACAGACATTTCATGACCCAATTAGGTAACTTCATCATTGCAAGAAGGAGTGGAGTTTGCAGGGAGGAAGGGGGGGGGAGGAAGAGGACTGTGGGGTCCTTGGTGCTCTCTGAGCTTGGTAGTTTTCTTATAGATGTTTTATTTTCCAACTAGATAACATCAGTTTTACATCTGTTTACATACAAGTGTTGGTGGGAGTATTCTTGATGGTTCTTAGATTAGGCTATTTTTTTTTTTTTTTTTTTGATTGTTTGTCTGAGTTGATAGTTCCTAGATTCGGGTATTGTTTCCGCTTGAAGGCTAGGCTAAGACAGGCCCATCCCCGGGATAGCCTAAAACCCTTGCCCTGCTAGATAGATTTTAAAAAAAAAATCCATTTGTTTTTAAACAGGCATTTAATACCCAGCCATTTTCCTGGGGTGACCTTTAGCAAGACGTTTCCCGAGTTTCGGATTTTTATGCTGTTTTATGTGTAGGGATTGATCGTTGTGCTTTGTGCTTATTTTATGACTTTGTACCCTACCCCGAGTCTCGAGAGAGGGCGGCATTAAAAAAATGGAACAGGTTCATAAATTAAAGGAACAATTCTAGATGGCAAACCACCGTTAATACTGGGCTGCCCCCACGTCTGATTTCTCCTTTTGCAACCTCAGAATCTTGGAAGAACAAAATGGGATATTGCCAGAGGGAGATAATGGGATTCTTTTATTTAGTTAGGGTGGTGCTGTTTTTCCCCAACATCTTTTGTATCATAAGAAATAACACGTTTCTCTGGTAATAAAAGTCTCGGAAATTTAAACTTTTCAGCCTCAGAGAGATCTTGAAATAACCTGTGGATGAGTAGGAGTGTGGGTGTCTTTTATCGAAGGGTGCCTCTCAATTTTGGTACTGCTTGCTGCAGGATGCACAATTTTTTTTTTTTATCATTATTATTTTGAGAGCCAATTTGGTGGTGTGGTTAAGGTGCTGGCGTACAAACTAGGAGACTGTGAGATCTAGTCCCATCTCAATCTCGAGACGAGAACCAGTTTGGGGTAGTAGTGGTTTCAGGCACCAAGCTGGAAACCAGGAGATAGTGAATTCTAGTCCCACCTTAAGCACAAAAGCCGGCTGGGTGACTTTGGACCAATCACCAGGAGACAGTGAGTTCTAGTCCTGCTTTAGGCATGAAAGCCCTGTAGGTGATTTTAGGCCAATCACCAGGAGACAGTGAGTTCTAGTCCTGCATTAGGAACAAAAGCCGGCTGGGTGACTTTGGACCAATCACCAGGAGGCAGTGAGTTCTAGTCCTGCATTAGGCATGAAAGCCCTGTAGGTGATTTTAGGCCAATCACCAGGAGACCGTGAGTTCTAGTCCTGCATTAGGCATGAAAGCCCTGTAGGTGATTTTAGGCCAATCACCAGGAGACAGTGAGTTCTAGTCCTGCATTAGGCATGAAAGCCATGTGGGTGATTTTAGGCCAATCACCAGGAGACAGTGAGTTCTAGTCCTGCATTAGGCATGAAAGCCATGTGGGTGATTTTAGGCCAATCACCAGGAGACAGTGAGTTCTAGTCCTGCATTAGGCATGAAAGCCCTGTAGGTGATTTTAGGCCAATCACCAGGAGACAGTGAGTTCTAGTCCTGCATTAGGCATGAAAGCCATGTGGGTGATTTTAGGCCAATCACCAGGAGACAGTGAGTTCTAGTCCTGCATTAGGCATGAAAGCCATGTGGGTGATTTTAGGCCAATCACCAGGAGACAGTGAGTTCTAGTCCTGCATTAGGCATGAAAGCCCTGTAGGTGATTTTAGGCCAATCACCAGGAGACAGTGAGTTCTAGTCCTGCATTAGGCATGAAAGCCATGTGGGTGATTTTAGGCCAATCACCAGGAGACAGTGAGTTCTAGTCCTGCATTAGGCATGAAAGCCCTGTAGGTGATTTTAGGCCAATCACCAGGAGACAGTGAGTTCTAGTCCTGCATTAGGCATGAAAGCCATGTGGGTGATTTTAGGCCAATCACCAGGAGACAGTGAGTTCTAGTCCTGCATTAGGCATGAAAGCCATGTGGGTGATTTTAGGCCAATCACCAGGAGACAGTGAGTTCTAGTCCTGCATTAGGCATGAAAGCCCTGTAGGTGATTTTAGGCCAATCACCAGGAGACAGTGAGTTCTAGTCCTGCATTAGGCATGAAAGCCATGTGGGTGATTTTAGGCCAATCACCAGGAGACAGTGAGTTCTAGTCCTGCATTAGGCATGAAAGCCATGTGGGTGATTTTAGGCCAATCACCAGGAGACAGTGAGTTCTAGTCCTGCATTAGGCATGAAAGCCATGTGGGTGATTTTAGGCCAATCACCAGGAGACAGTGAGTTCTAGTCCCGCTTTAAGAACAAAAGCCAGTGAGTGACTTTGGAGCAGTCTCTCTCTCAGCCCAAGCCAACCCACCTCACAGGATTGTTGTTGTAGGGAAAATAGGAGGAGGGAGAAGCATTAGTCATGTTCTTTGCCCTGAGTTACTTACAAAGGCAGGAAGAAAATCTAATTAAACAAAAATAATAAATGCTGTTTTTTTTCCAGAGAGGAAGGCAAGTGAAACAATTTCTAAAAGAGGCAGATTCTGGATGTTGGGGCCGCTAGTGTCTATCATGAGAAGTTGGGGATACTCCTGGCTAAGTTGTTCAATGCAGGCCACGATAGCATAATAAATCAAACGTGCAATTTACGAAAAAGTCCGTGAATATTTAACTGCTCACCCACTACCTCATGGCGACATCAGTTAAGTAATCTCTGCGTTTAAGGAACTTGTTAACCGTGGAAGACGCGGTCGCCGGCTGTTGGGTTAATCAGGCACGCCTTGAAAATGTGATGAACTCCTAAACTAAACATCAAGGAAAATCCGGCATTAAAGTAATGCCAAGTATTTAAAATAGATCAAAGTTCAGAGATGCGTTTGAAGAGAGTTCTTTTTCTTTTTGCCTCCTTCGGGGGAATCCGTGGCTTGAGACCTTCCCTTGAACATCGGAGCGCTTTGGAGAACAAAAGCAGAATTGAACTGTTGGATGGAGGCTTTGGATAGGAGGATTAGCGGGGGCACATTTATAGGATGGCTCCTGGCCCCGAATGTTGGCTGTGCCGGATTAAACCTCAAAGGACTCTCTGCAGAGGCCCCTAGTGTCTGTATTTGTCTTTTTTTATTATTTATTTATTTTTTTTGAATACACATCAATCTCAATACATGAACAGTGAGGCATCTGGGTATCATTCATTTGAATGCAAGTAGTAGTGATAGTATTAATATTATCATTAATATTTGTTATTTATTTGTGTAATTGTAATAATATTCTTATACATATTTGTATCAAAATATAAGCCTTCATTATTTAATTGTTCAACATTTTAGTTCTCCATTCTAATAACAATAACAGTATCATTAGAACGTACATACATACATCATCTTTCAACCTCTAATCTTTATATCTAGCTATTACTTTTAATATATTATATATGTCTGTATTTATCTTGAAGAGCCTGCCCTACAACGCGGTGTAGCCCCCATCCTGCTGTCTTGGTTACTCTGCCCCCTATTAGCTCTGTAGACCAGGCTGTGACAGGATAAGAGAATAACAAGAGTTGGAAGGGACCTTGGAGGTCTTCTAGTCCAGCCCCCTGCTCAAGCAGGAACCCCGATGCCGTTCCAGACAAATGACTGTCCAATCTCTTTTTAAAAACCTCCAGTGATGAAGCGCCCACAACTTCTGAAGGCAACTTCCGTTCCACTAGTTAATTGTCCTCACTGTTAGGACGCTTCTCTCCTTGGTTAGTTTCTCTCCTGGATTAGTTTCCATCCCTTGTATCCTCTGTAAAATAGTTTGTCCCTTTATGGAATCTTTATGGAACTTCGACCATCCCAGACAAGTGACTGTCCAGTCTCTTCTTGAAAGCCTCCAGTGTTGGAGCATTCACAACTTCTGGTGGCAAGCTGTTCCACTGGTTAATTGTTCTAACTGTCAGGAAATTTCTCCTTCGTTCTAGGTTGCTTCTCTCCTTGATGAGTTTCCATCCATCGCTTCTTGTCCTGCCCTCAGGTGCTTTGGAGGATAGCTTGACTCCCTCTTCTTTGGGGCAGTCCCTGAGATATTGGAAGACTGCTATCATGTCTCCCCTAGTCCTTCTTTTCATCAAACTAGACATTCCCAGTTCCAGCAACTGTTTTTTATATGTTTTATCCTCCAGTCCCCTAATCCTCTTGGTTGCTCTTCTCTGAACTCTTTCTAGAGTCTCCACATCTTTTTTACATCGTGGCGACCAAAACTGGATGCAGGATTCCAAGGGTGGCCTTACCTAGGCCTTATAAAGTGGTATGAAAACTTCACGTGATCCTGATTTTATCCCTCTGTTGAGAGAGACAGAGAGAGAGACCCCCACCACTAGGCTCTCTGTGGCATGCCGAGGGCTGTGTACTAAATATAAGCAGGCCAGGATCTGATTTAGGTTGCTGTTTACTGTTCAGTTGTTGGTCTAGTATTAGTTTGGATGGATGGATGGATAGATGGATGAGATAGATGATACATAAATGATAGTACACTTTTGGTATTCTTGGTGGTTCCTTGATTTGGGTATTACATATAGCTTGATTGTTGGTCTAGCATTAAGATACCTAGATAGATAGATAGATAGATAGATAGATAGATAGATAGATAGATAGATAGATAGATAGATAGATAATGGGTGGAGGGATGGACAGACAGACAGACAGATATCAGTAAAAGAGAATATCTGTAACTCAGGGTTGAACTGTGGATTCCTTGGTGCTCTCTGAGCTTTGTGGTTTTCTTACAGGCATTTCATGATCCAACTAGGTAACATAATCAGTGCTCCTGAGTGTGGGGTTTGCTGTTTTATATCTGCAGTCTGTTTGATTACCTATTCGTTCGGCTGCTCAGCCTTTTGGATTTGATTCCAGAAAGATAGTTCGGAGTGCGTGGAGAAGAGACGCACCTGCATTTTCAAGGAATTGCAAAAAAAAAAAAAAAAAAAAAAAAAAGGAAGTAACATTTGCTCTGAGGCATCTTTTTTTGAACTGAAATTCAGACTCGTCTTTTAGTCTGCATTGTGCTGGGTTTTTTAAATTTTTTTTTTTTTTTTTTTTGTACTTCTGAAGCCTTTTTCTCCATTGCTCAAAACACTGTCATTCTTCCTCTCCCCCCCCACCCCCCAAACTTCTGGCACACTTTGGAAATTTCAAGAATATAAAGGAATTTAAAATACCAAGTGGTTGGCCTATGATTCTTTATTCAGTTCCTGGCTCAGCTAAGCGGGTCATATAATTTTGTGCCGTGGTCCTGAGAATAAGTTGGCCTATTTTAGAGAGGTGGTGGTGGAGTTTTTTTTTTTAAAGAAAACTGAAGGGATTTTCTTTAAAGAATATATGGTATGGTGTCTCCTATAAGGATATTGAAAGGTTGACTTTGGAATAAATTAGTTTTGTTTTTTGTTTTTGTTTTTTGTTTTTTTTAATTTGATTTATATGCCGCCCTTCTTCGGAGACTCAGGGCTGCTTACAGTGCGTTAAGCAATAGCCTTCATACTTTTGTATATTTATACAAAGTCAGCTTATTGCCCCCACAATCTGGGTCCTCAATGTACCTACCTTAGAAAGGATGGAAGGCTGAGTCAACCTTGAGCCTTGGAGAGATTCGAACCAGCAGTAATTGCAGGCAGCTGTGTTAATGACAGGGTGCTCTAGACCACTGTGCTATCAAGGCTCCTTGTCAGCGAGCATCCATTTTGTTCTCTTTTGGCTGATGGGAGCCAATCAGAGCTGTGGGCAAGTGAATGTTTAAAACAGGGGTGTCTGTTGTGGTCCGCCAGCAGCCTGCGGAGCTGGCAGCGGAGTCAGACAGTGAGGAGGCTGGGGAGGACAATGGGCCAGTCCTGGAGGCTGGGGAAGGCCCGGATGGGGGCTCTGCGTCGGAGGCAGAGATGGGGCCAGGGCCATCAGGGAGTGATGTGCGGACTTCGGAGCCTCCAGAGGCTGACAGCAGAGAGGCAGAGGAACAGGAGGAGCCTGTGCCTAGTGCACATATGAGAAGAGCTGCTAGAAGGCAGGAGCAGCTAAAGCAGAGAGGACAACTCAGGAGTAAGGCCAAGAGATGATTGGCCCCTCCCATAAGGCTTAAAAGACCAGCAACGGCTCTTGGCCTCTTTGCCGGAAAACAACCTCTGGCACCGCATCCTCTTCAGCCTCCTCGCTGTCCGACGCGAGCGCCGGCTGCCGGCGCGACACCACACCAACCTCCTCGTCGTCGGGATCAGCCACGTTCCGCGCAGGCCGCTGGCGGGCTACAACAGCGGTAGCCATAAAATTGTGTGTCTGAGAGGTTCTCCTCAAAGCCCCCATGCCGGTTATCCCTCTGTATTTTGTCTTCCAGGAAAACCGCTGAGACGCCCCCTCCCCCCCCTCAATTTGTCTAGGTGTCCCATTTTCATTAATGCCGGTTAATGGATGGAGTTGCAGTGACTTTGTAAGAGCGACGAGCTCTAAACATAAGAACGAGCTCTTTCCTAATAAGCCGGCGCTGAGCTGCCGGCCTTTTTAAAAGCGTACTAAATCAGTTGCTTTAGTGTGAATTTATTAGGTGTTTTTTTCTCTCTCCCCCACCCCTCTCCTGGCATTAGCTTTAATAGTAGTTATTTACATAAGCGTACATCCCATTAACCGCCATCAGGGCTGGGAAAAAACATGCTGAACTGTTCATATTTTCCTATAATTATTGAGCATAATGGCTTTTACATTTGCATTTCTAAACAGCCGACGTTTCCGTCAGAGGCTTTAGAAAAGAGTGCCTCTCGCGCAGTTCCTATTTCACATCCACTTATTTGACATCGTTAAATTTTATGCTAATGGGCTTCCCTCCGACGGCAGCGCCGGGACAGATGTTGGCGCTTGAATATACAAATATACAGAAAGCCTTCCCCCGCAGTGCAAAATGGATTTTTTTTTTTTTTTTTAAAAAAGACACTTTAGTTGCGTGTGACGGGTTTTCGATATATTTTGGTCTCACTGCGAATTGTGGGATTCAGTAAAAATGTCCGTATTTCAATCCTTGGTCTGAAATCTCCAATGTTTCCCTTCCCGGAGCGTCTCTAGAGCAGAGGTCTTCAAACTTGGCAGCTTTAAGACTTGTGGACTTCAACTCCCAGAATTCTCCAGCCAGCTTAGAAGGATTATAAGAGCTTCGGAAGCGATCCCTGCCAGTTACGGTCCTGGGTAAACCTGGGTGAGGGTCTTCACCCTGGGCGGGTATCGAGAATCTCAAAAGGAGCCCGCTTTGGAATCCCCTCCCCCCCCTCTGCAGTATTGGATGGTAAATAGAAAAGAGTTGCATTTTGGGGGGTCCTTGGTGCACCCGGAGCTTGGTTGGTTTTTTGCAGACCTTTCATTATTTATTTATTTATTTATTTTATTTCGAATTTATATACCGCACCTTCTCCCGAGGGACTCAGGGCGGTGTACAGCCAGATAAAAACATACAATACAAACATTAAAAACAGTTAAAAGGACATATATTAATTTGGCCCCAATTTAAAATAACAAACCAATTAAAAATATTTAAAAAATATATAAAGCCAGCCCGGCTTGCTGGAAAAAGAAGGTTTTAAGGGCACGGCGGAAGGCATCGAGGTCTTGGATTCTCCTTATCTGGGGGCAACTGATTCCAGAGGGTAGGTGCCCCCCCAGAGAAGGCCCTCCCCCTGGGGGTCACTAGCCTACATTGTTTGGCTGATGGCACCCCGAGGAGGCCCTCTCTGTGGGAGCGCACAGGTCAATGGGAGGCCATCGGTAGCAGCAGGCGGTCTCGAAGATAATTAGGTCCTATGCCATGGAGCGCTTTAAAGGTGGTAACCAACACCTTGAAGCGCACCGGGAAGACCACTGGGAGCCAGTGCAGCTCGCGCAGGAGCGGTGTTATGTGAGAGCGCCAGGCGGCTCCATGATTACCCGCGCGGCCGCATTCTGGACCAGTTGGAGCCTCCGGGTGCTCCTCAAGGGGAGCCCCATGTAGAGAGCGTTGCAGTAGTCCAGGCGAGAGGTGACGAGGGCATGAGTGACTGTGCACAGGGAATCCCGATCAAGAAAGGGCCGCAACTGGCGAATCAGGCGAAACTGACAAAAGGTCCCCCTGGCTACAGCCGTCAGATGTTCCTCCAAGGACAGCTGCGAATCCAGGAGGACTCCCAGATTGCGAGCCCTCTCTGTGGGGGCCAAAGACTCGCCCCCAATAGTCAGTGATGGAGTCAACTGACTATATCGGGATGCCGGGAGCCACAGCCACTCAGTCTTGGAAGGGTTGAGCGTGAGCCTGTTCCTCCCCATCCAGATCCGCACAGCCTCCAGGCACTGGGACATTACCTAACTAGGTAATGTCATCAGTGTTAGAAGGGAGTGGGGATTGTGGAATGGAGGAGAAAGGAGGAGGATGGTCCTTGATGCTCTCTGAGCTTGTTTGGTTTTTTGCAGACCTTTCATTACCCAACTAGGTAACGTCATCAGTGTTAGAAGGGAGTGGGGTTTATGGAATAGAGGAGGAGGAGGACAATGACTATGGGATCCTTGGTGCTCTCTGAATTTGATTGTCCCAAAGGTGCTTTTTTTTCAAGAGGCAACTGGACTTTCTTGAGAAAGAAAGAAAGAATGAAAAAGAAAGGAAGGAGAGAGGAGAAAGATAGAAATGAAGGAAGGAAGGAAAGAAAGGAAGTGAAAGAAAGAAAAAGAAAGAAAGAAAGGAAAGAAAGAAAGAAAGAAAGAAAGAAAGAAAGAAAGAAAGAAAGAAAGAAAGAAAGAAAGTCCACTTAACAATAGAACTTAGCAACAGGAATTTTGAGCTCAATTGTGGTTGTAAATCAAGGACTACTTATATTTAATATAGGTTGCATCTTGGATCTCACTTATTTAGGTGTTAGCTTGTTTTACAAAAGAATTTTGACTCATCTTAAATTTTATTTTGTTGGTTACCTGTCTTTGATCTCACTGAATTTCAAAGTTGAATTGAAATCAAATATTGACGTCGGAAAAGAGTTTCGGTCAAAATATTTCAGATTTTCCAGACCTTTTCAGCCCTCGCTTAAAATCCTATTTTGCCTATATCCGTACTTCCGGCTAGCATTCTCAGATTGGAAAAAGAAAAGATTGCACCCTCTAGCAATTTTGCGTAGCAAGAGGGATTTAAAAAAAAAAAAAAAGAGTTACTTATTCAGAGTTGGGAAGATGCTGGCAGCATCTCAGCAAGGTACGTCTTAAGCACCGTGGTTTGCTTTTTGCTAGTTTTCCGGGGTTCCCCACCAGGAAACTGATTCGTTTGTATTGCTTAGCGCATTGTAAGCCGCCCTGAGTCTCCGGAGAAGGGCGGCATATAAATCAAATTAAAAAATAAAATAAAATGATTCACTTAACAACCATGGCAAGAAAGGTCATAAAATGGGGGCAAAACTCACTTTAACAGCTCTCCTGCTTGGGAATGGAAATTTTGGCCTCATTTGCGGTCGTAAGCAGAGGTGGGTTGCACATATTCTTACCACTGTTTCGCCCCGCGTGTGTGCGCCTTTCACGCATGCAGCCGGCCTTGAAAACATGACTAAATAGGACGGTATTATGCCGGGGCAGTGTGCCGCTACCTGTTCGAACCGGCTGAATGCCACCATTGGCCGTAAGCTGAGGGCTACCTATGTTTCCATTCTTTATCTTCCCCCAAATTCGTGCTTTCAAAATGTGGTTTTGATCAGCGATCACCAACTGGTGGAGTCCGCGAGAAAATTTTGGTGGTCCTGCAGAAAAATTATTTGCATTTTTAACATTGCACTAAATCAGGGGTCCTTAAACTAAGGCTCTTGGGATGAATACGTGCAATGGACGTTTTTTTTTTTTTTTAATTGAAAAAGTTTTCAAATACAATTTTTTTCCCACATTTTTCTCCCCCCTCCTCCCTAACCCCCCCCTCACCACCCATGCCCCCCGTGACTTCTTCACAACAAAAACCTAATTCATAACAGATTATATAATATTTTACCATCCCCTTACTCCCTCCTCTAAATACTGACCCTTACTTACTAATAATATTATTAATATTATTACTTCCCCCTTTTACCATACATTTCAAAATATCATTCTACTATAACATTACATAATAACTTCTAATTTAACATAATAATATTTTTATAACTCCCGATTTAACAATAATCTGCCTTTTTCTCCTCCCCCATACTTATATCTGTATATTAATACAACATTTCATAACAACCTTCCACTTTAAAACTATATAATAAGTCCTGCTTTAACATTTAATCTTTTGTGTATATTAATATAACATTTCAAAGCAGCCTTCCCCATAAATCCTAATTTAGCATTTATTCAGCTCCATCCATTTGCTCCACTCCCATAAATATATCACTTAAGCATTCCTTTTCTTAAACTAAACAATCAGTTAACTAACCTATCTCCACCCACTTTCCTACCAAATTGCCATACACAACAATTCTTAATATCTTTAATCTACTGCCCACCCTACTAGAAAAAATATTCCGTTATATAGAAAAAATCAATAACTTTAAGTTTATAATCCATATAGTATCTTCTTTGATGTCTTTCCACTAGATTGTTGAGTACATCATCCATATTAGGGTAACATAGCATCCTAGTTGCAACAGATTGTTCAAAATCCTCAGTTATCATCTGCCCCCATCAGTAATAAATCTCCTCATATATATGGACGTTTGTGTTGCTGCAGAGAGTCTCCCGCTTTGGGGTCTTTTTCTGTGGGTCGGAGGGAGGCAGAAATTCCAACTCGGGGTCTGCTTTGGCCTCCTGGCGTGGGGCTTTGGGCGAAGGCTGGAGGGAAGAGCCACTGGTGGCAAAGAGCCGGAGAGCCTCGTTCCAGTGGGACTGCCTCATGGCCTGGAACTGGCTGACCATCTCAGCCCTCTGAGCCTCCAGGCGCCGGTACCTGGCCTTGCACTCCCGCAGGTCTTCCCTCTGCTTGGAAAGCCTATGCTCCTAGTCCTCAGTGAGGTGCTGCTTCTACTGAGTCTCCTCCTCGGCCAGATCCAATTTGAACTGAGCTGTTTTGCCAACTCTTTCTCATGGTGGATGCTTAGCTCCAGCAACTGCTTCCTGTTGGGACCCTAAGGAGCCCAGGCGGGGAGGCGAGCTGGCCACGCCCATCCAGTCACATGACCACCTAGCCACACCCACCCAGCCGGTCATTATGCAGATCATATTAGTGGTCCGCGGGATTTAAAATTATGAATTTAGTGGTCCTTGAGGTTCGAAAGATTGGTGACCCCTGGTTTAGATGATTCTATAACGGTTTTAGGTCCTGGAAATTGCGAAGATTTCTGTAGTGGTAGAAGGTTGCTCCAGTCAGAAATGGGCTGTATTTTTATTTTCCGCTTATTATGCCGTGATAATTTTCCATATGCTAGATGGCTTGTTTCATAGCAGTTTTTCACCACTTTTCGAAGGTTTGATGCCATTTTGCCGAGTGCTTCAATGCATTTTAAACTGATTTCCATTTTGGCTTGGGTTTTCTTTAACCGTCATCTTTGCCATGATCGCACTGGAGCAAACTGTAATAAGCAGAATAAAAAAAAAAAATCAGCTTTTCCGACCTTATAAAATCTCTAAGCAATTGGGTGGATTAAAAACACAATACATCTAACGCCAGTTGTTAGACTTAACGATTAGATGACAGATCATTGGCAACTCCGATTTAAGTTAATCGTTTATTTTCGTTTAAATTTTAGGCAGCTTTTTCTTCCTGAACTTTAAAAAGAAAAGACATTTTTGAATCTTGCCATATGCTAGTTCGGCAGGAATATCGCTTAAACTAAATGTCCTCAAGCATGTCTTTCCGTCATGCAAAATAATTCCTTTTATAAAAAAGCAAATTTTGATAAGCATTGTTGATGAACCGTGAGCTTGATAATTCCAACTTTTCTCTAAGAAGCAATGAGTAAAAAAGCCTGATTATGTACTTTGCTGTAACTTGGAAAAAAATGCAGAATAACCAGAGTTGGGAGGGACCTTGGAGGCCTTCTAGTCCAACCCCTTGCTCAGACAAGAAACCCAATATCCGTGATGGCGAACCTATGGCACGCATGCCACAGGTGGCACGCAGAGCCATATCTGTGGGCACGTGAGCGTTGCTCTAGGTCAGCTTCAGTGGCCATGTGCGCACCGGCCAGCTGGTTTGCGGGCCTTCTGGGCCCACCGGAAGTCGGGAAACGGACCGTTTCCGGCCTCTGGAGGGCCTCCAGGGGGGTGGGGAAGGCTATTTTTGCCCTCCCCAGTGTCCAAGAAAGCCTCTGAAGCCTGGGGAGAGCGAAAAACGGGCCTTCTGGGCTCACTAGAAGTTGGGAAATGGGCTGTTTCTGGCCTCCGGAGGGCCTCCGGGTGGGGGTGGGGGTGGGGAAGGCTGTTTTTGCCCTCCCCAGTGTCCAAGAAAGCCTCTGGAGCCTGGGGAGAGTGAAAAACGGGCCTTCTGGGGTCACTGGAAGTTGGGAAATGGGCCGTTTCTGGCCTCCGAGGGGGTGGGGAAGGCTGTTTTTGCCCTCCCCGGGCTCCAAGAAAGCCTCTGGGAAAGCGAAAAACGAGCCTACCGGGCCCACCTGTAACCTTTTTGCTGTCACGTGCCAAAAGTGGGGGGAGTGGGGGGGTTTGTGCATGCATGTGCGGGGGGCATTGAATTTTGGGTGTGGGCACACGTGCGTGCGACACCCCTCCCCTGCAACCTCCCTGCTTTTGGCACACGTTGGCAAATAGGTTAGCCATCACTGCCCTATACCATTTCAGACAAATAGTTGTCCAATCTCTTCTTAAAAGCCTCCAGTCATGGAGCACGCACAGCCTCTGGTGGCAAGCTGTTCCACTAGTTATTTGTTGTAATTATCAAGAAATTTCTCCTTAATTCTAGGTTGCTTCTCTCCTTGGATATTTACTTATTTATTTATTTATTGGTTCGATTTATATGCCGCCCTTCTCCGGAGACTCAGGGCGGCTTACAATGCATTAAGCAATAGCCTTCATACTTTTGTATATACCTGCTTAGTAGGGCTTCCCCCCCCCCAAGCGATGTTCTTTTTTATACAAAGTCAGCTTATTGCCCCCACAATTTGGGTCCTCATTTTACCTACCTTTGAAAGGATCGAAGGCTGAGTCAACCTTGAGCCTGGTGAGATTTGAACTCGCAGTAATTGCAGACAATTACAACATATACTTTTCCTCCGTTGCTTCTTGTCTTGCCTTCCGGTGCTTTGGAGAATAGGTTGACCTCTCCTTCTTTGTGGCAACCCCTCAAATATTGGAAGACTGCTATCATGTCCTGCCCAATCCTTCACTTCTCCAGACTGGACATACCCAATTCCTGCAACCGTTCTTCATATGTTTTAGCCTCCAGTCCCCTAATCCTCTTTGTTGCTCTTCTCTGCACTCTTTCTAGAGTCTCAACATCTTTTTTACATCGTGGCGACCAAAACTGAATACAGTATTCCAAGTGTGGCCTTACCAATGCATGATAAAGTAGTATTAACACTTCACGTGAGCTTGATTCTCTCCCTCTGTTTATGCAGTTTCCGACCAATGCTGAAATATAATCTCTGGTGTGCAGAAGAAGAAGAAGAAGAAAAAAACCCTTAATAAATTGACTGTTCCTTTAGAAGCCAGAATTCAATATTGGCTCTCTAAACTGGCAGAATCGTTGTGGCTCTTCGAGCCTCAAGAGGTTGAATATGCGAGCTGCGAATCGATGGCTTAATTGATCCATTATTTCTGTTCACAAGATCTATTTAATACGGCAGCAGGAACCTGCTTGTCAATCCATTATGGATGGCAAATGATCTGTAGGAGAGCCGAATGCAAAAAAACCGATGGAAAAGCTTATTTGATGTACGTTTACGAAAACTTTAGCCGTTTGCTGCTTTCCGTATTCTCCGATGTACGGCTTTCGACGGTGTTTCTTTGAACATAAAGGCTTCCTCCAGACTTCATTCCTGATGGATACCTGGATGCATCCCTTCCCCTGGGCTGGCGGTTTTTTCCGAAACCCACAAAACTAAACTTCCCAATCTGCTTGAAAAAGTTTCCGGTGTCCTCCCTGAGGATACACGTAGTCTTCGACTTACGACTGCAACCGAGGGCCCAATTTCCGCGGCAGTGGTTAAGGGAGTTTCGTCCCGTTGTACGACCTTTTTGTCACAGTTGTTAAGAGTCTCACTGCCATTGTAAAGTGTAAGCCGCCCAGAGTTACCTTGAGGTCAGATAGGCGGCTGATAAATTTTACAAATAAGTAAATAATGAGTAAGTAAGCAAGCTTGGTGGTTTTACTGTAGACGTTTCTTGCAGATGTTTCATTACCCAACTAGGTAGTGATATCGTGATCATCATCTGATGCAGATGTTAGCTAGTTGAGTAAGGAAACATCTGCAAGAAATCAGCCAAGTTCAAAGAACACCAACTTCCACACAATCGTTCTTCTCCTCCTTGTCCTCTCCTCTCCTCCCTTCTAGCACTGATGATGTTACCTAGTTGGGTCATGAAATGCCTGCAAGCAAACAACCAGGCTCGGAGAACTCCAAGGACCCCACAGTCCCCCTCCTCCTCCTCCCTCCACAATCAACTCTCCCAGTGGTAAAATCACTGGAGCCTGAGTGGCGTAGGAGGCTAATGCCTCCTACTAAGGCAGCATTTAACATCCAGCTGCCTGCAATTACTGCGAGTTCAATTCTCACCAGGCTCAAGGTCGACTCAGCCTTCCATCCTTTCTAAGGTGGGTAAAATGAGGACCCAGTTTGTGGGGGCAATAAGCTGACTTTGTATAAAATATACAAAAGGATGAAGGCTATTGCTTAACGCATTGTAAGTCGCCCTGAGTCTCCGGAGAAGGGCGGCATATAAAAATAAATTAAAAAAATCAGTTTTTTTTTTACTACCGGTTCTGTGGGCGTGGCTTGGTGGGCATGGCAGGGAAGGCTATTGCAAAATCTCCATTCCCACTCCACTCTGGGGCCAGCCAAAGGTGGTATTTGCCAGTTCTCCAGACTATTTGAAATTTCCGCTGCCGGTTCTCCAGAACCTGTCAGAACCTGCTGAATTTCACCCCTGCCCTCTCCCTTCTAGCACTGATGATGTTACCTAGTTGGGTCATGAAATGCCTACAAGAAAACATCCAAGTTCTGAGATCACCAAGGACCCCACAGCCCTCCTCCTCCTCCTCCTCCTCCTCCTCCTCCTCCTCCTCCTCCTCCTGTTCCTGTTCCTCCTCCTGTTCCTCCTCCTCCTCTCTCCACAATCCCCTCTCCCTTCTAGCACTGATGATGTTACCTAGTTGGGTCATGAAATGCCTGCAAGAAAACCACCCAGCTTAGAGAGCATCAAGGTCTCCAACGGTCAATCCTGAGCTACTAAAATGCTCTTGGATCGATAGCTGCTTATCTCTTTAGACGATATAACACGGTGCTCATGATTTTCAGGAGTTTGCCTCTGAACATTGGCAATCAGATTTATCGTATCTTCTAGGCGTGTTTATTATTTTGGGGCCTGTCCGGATGTTCTGGCTGGGAAGGTCAGCAAGCAGTCTGGGGAAAGCTGGTTTGCGAGATCATGTCCAAAAATCCATAACGAGACCGGATCACGACTCGAAAGCGTCCATTGCACCCCGTTGGCCGTCTTGCTCGGGAGCACCTGAACACGCCTGTTCCTTCCCTGAGGAACTGGCACCGAAGTCGTGGTTGCATCTGTAGTCACCGCGGAATGCCAACATTAGCCAGATGTTAATGTGACCGAGCTGTGGTTTGGCCAACGTGACAGCAAATCGTCCTCGTTCTCCCACGGATTTTAGAGCACTTGGTGTTGTGCGCGAATGGCTTCATTTCCTTTGGTGTCTTCCCAAAGTTTCCTCCCAAAGTTTGAAACAGATGTTCCAAGCGCGGCTAATTCGGCAGTCTAATAGACTTGGCTTGCCACTGCTGTTGCTTTGAGTGCCTCCCGTACCCAGCATCCTACTGCGATGCCTTTAATCGTCCAGCCCCATAAAAAGCAAACGATAAAATTGCTCCTCGATTTCAAATCTGCCTTTCCTACTTTTCCTTGCATCTGACGGAGCTCCAAGATGTCAGGTTGTTTCAATTGCCCGTTTGCAGGCAGTTGGTCCTTTTCTTTCCAGGGCTCCAAGATAGCTGGGATAAAACAGAACTCCTAAAGGAGAAGATTTGTGGCTCAGGGTTGAAATTTATTTGTTTATTTATTTTATTTTATTTTATTTTATTTTATTTTATTTTATTTTATTTTATTTTATTTTATTTTATTTTATTTTATTTTATTTTATTTTATTTTATTTTATTTTATTTTATTATTTTATTTTATTTTATTTTATTTTATTTTATTTTATTTTATTTTATTTTATTAATTTTATTTTATTTTTTTATTTTATTTTATTTTATTTTTATTTTTATTTATTTATTGGTTCGATTTATATGCCGCCCTTCTCCAGAGACTCAGGGCGGCTTACAATGCCTTAAGCAACAACCTTCATACTTTTGTATATACCTGCTTAGTAGGGCTTTCGGCCCCCCGCCCCAAATGGTGTTCTTTTTTATACAAAGTCAGCTTATTGCCCCCACAATCCGGGTCCTCATTTTACCTACCTCGGAAGGATGGAAGGCTGAGTCAGCCTTGAGCCTGGTGAGATTTGAACTCGCAGTAATTGCAGACAGCTGGTGCTACTTAACAGCACTTTAGTCTGCTGCGCCACCAAGGCTCTTGGTGCTCTCTGAGCTTGGTTGTGTACTGGCAGATGTTTCATAACCCAACTAGGTAATAATATCGTCAGTGTTCGAAGGGAGGGGGGTTTGCAGAGGAGGAGGACTGTGGGGTCCTTGGCGTTCTCTGAGCTTGGTTGTTTTCTTGCAGGCATTTCACGACCCAACTAGGTTACATCATCAGTGCAAGAAGCGAGGAGGGTTTGTGGAGAGGGGGAAAGAGGAGGAAAGGAAGAGGAGAGGAGCATTCGATAAAGTAGACCACAACCTATTTCTTGATAAGGTAGACCAGGGGTCTGCAACCTTAAACACTCAAAAGAGCCATTTGGACCCGTTTCCCACAGAAAAGAAAACACCGGGAGCCACAAAACCCTTCCTGTGCCTGACTATTTCTTGAACCGCCACAAAACTAGCAGATGTAGTTGAATTAAACGTTCTGTTTTCTTCTGAAACTTTTCTTTTCTTGGATTTATCCATGGCTGGTGTTCTGGGGGTTGAAAAGCTCAATAAATCAGGTGCTGGCGGATGTCACACATTGGCGGTTGTGACGCACATTTTGAGTGACAGGGAGCCGCAACAGAGGGGTGAAAGAGCCACATGCGGCTCCAGAGCCGCAGGTTGCTGACCCCTGAGCTAGACAAATGTGGGATAGACAGCATCACCACCAGATGGATTTGTACCTGACTTACAAATCGTACTCAACAAGTAGTCCTTAACAGTCCTACATCCACATGGAGGGGAAGTAAGCAGTGGGGCACCACAAGGTTCTGTCTTAGGCCCAGTACTCTTCAATATCTTCATAAATGACTTAAATGAGGGGATAGAAATGGAACTCATTAAATTTGCAGATGACACTAAGCTGCCATCTTGGTGGTTTTCTTCCAGACGTTTCGTTAACCAGCTAGGTAACTTCATCAGGGCTAAAAAGGTTGTGGGAAGGGGGAAGAGGATGAGGACTGCGGGGTCCCTAGTGTTCTCTGAGCTTGGTTGTTTCCTTGCAGATATTTCATTACCCAACTAGGTAACATCATCAGTGCTAGAAGGGAGCGGGGTTTGTGGCAATGGTGGTGATGGAGGAGGAGGAGGAGAAGTACGACCGTGGCGTCCTTGTTACTCTCTAAGCTTGGTTGTTTTCTTGAAGATGTTGCATTATTCAAGCTAGGTAACATCAGTGTTAATGCTAGCAAACGAAACCCCCTTGGTATTTTTTCCTTTTGGGGGGCGTGCAACAAAGGTGTAAAACATCAGCTGAAGCTTGGCCATTGCTCCTTTTCATTTCTCTTTGGTGGTTGAGTCCTTAGAGACAAAACTGAAGCTTGAGAAGATCCTTCTGGAGAATGGATGCAGGGGCTGGAAGCGAAAGCAGTTGGAAGCATCTCAGCAACTTTCCTTTATTTATTAGAGGTAGTAGAGATATGCTCTTAATTGAGCTTGGTTATTTTCCGGCAGACGTTTCACGACCCAACTAGGTAACATCATCAATGCTCCAATGTAGTAGAATTTTCTGTCTGTTTATATACAGTGACTTGTCCTTGGTGGGGATGTTCTTAGTGGTTCCTTCATTGGGCAGTTGTTCATTGGTAGTTGGTAGTTCCTTGATAGGGGTATTGTTTGCAAGCAAACCCCACTCCATAGTAGCACTGATGATATCATCTGGTTGGGTAATGAAATGTCTCCAAGAAATCAATTTAGCTCAGAGAGCACCAGGGAGCTTACAGTTCAGCCCTGAGTTACAAATATTATTGTCAGGGTTCCAGGTAATAACTCCATTGAAAGCAGAACTCTGAGACAGGCAGACTCCTCAAAGAACAATTTTGCTGGAGATATCCTATTGGCACAAACTGGTGAAAACCGACTCTGAAAGTTCCCGCGGTTTTCACCTGTGATTGAAAAGTGAAAGTTCCCCCTTTCCCCAAACGATCAGTCACATTGTCCAATCAAGGTGCTGGCTCGTTGCCTGGTTACCGTGCTCCTCCTCCTCCTCCTCTCCAGCCACCTGTTGAATGTCCTTGGTTCCCACAGGAAACTATTTCGTTTTGGCTACAAAACCCGCATCTAACTATGTTCCCCCTCCCTATCCCTCCTTTGCATTGTGGCAACCCTGAAGCCTTCAAAATGGGCCCAGCCAGGTTCGCTTCAGAGTTATATTATATTGGTACATGTTTTTAAGCCACATTCAAGGTCCTGGTTGTCACCTTTAAAGACCCACCTGGCCCGAGAACAGATTATTTGAAGGGTCATCTTCTCCCAGTCCTATCTATCCGACCCACCAGAGCAGGAAGGCAGGGTCCCCTATCTTAAGGAGGTCCTTCTGGCAGGACCAAGAAGAAGGGCCTACTCTGGGGTGGCTCCCTCCCTGTGGAACATCATAAGGACTGGCCCCACCTGGAACTCTTTCACAACGTCCTGAGGACGTGGTTTGGCCAATGGGCCTGGGGACCCCCAGAGTGGGATGATGACCATCGAGTGGCTGGTCTGATTGTTATCATCAGTGTGTGTGTTATGTGTGGGTGGGTTTATTGAATTTTGTATTGAATAATGTTATAATAGAATAACACAGTTGAAAGGGGCCTTGGAGGTCTTCTAGTCCAACCCCCTGCTCAGGCAAGAAACCCTATACCATTTAAGACTAATGGCTGTCCAGTCTCTTCTTGAAAAGCTCTAGTGTTGGAGCGCCCACAACTTCTGGAGGCAAGTCATTCCACCGATTAATCATTCTCACTATCAGGAAATTTCTCCTTAGTTCCAGGTTGCTTCTCTCCTTGATGAGTTTCCATCCATTGCTTCTTGTCCTTCCTTCAGGTTCTTTGGAGAAGAAATTGACCCCCTCTTCTTTGGGGCAGCCTTTCAAATATTGGAAGACAGCTATCATGTCACCCCTCATCCTTCTCATCAAAGTAGATATTAAACAGCCCCTTAGTTATTGGAATATCTAATTTTATTTTATTTTATTTTATTCATTTCATTTTCTTCTTATTATTTATTCATTAAACATGAAAGTCAACTGAACATTCAAAAATGCACCACAAATACCATTGACCGGTGCTAATGGTTGATACGGGTTGCTGCCAGCGTCCTAGGGATCAACCAAGTACCTACTTAAGATGTACGGTGTTCCGAGTAGCGCAGTGTTTTTGCAGTTCCGCTGGTGTTATTGTAGGAAGCTGCAATTTCTTGATGTGTTTTGTAAAATTCTTGGACATAGTACCAAGTGCCCCAATGACAATGGGTATCACTGTGACATGTTTCATCCATAATCGGGTAGTTTCGATGGGCAGGTCGCAATATTTTGTGATTTTTTCCAGTTCTTTTTCTTTGACTCTGGCGTCTCCTAGTACCGCGATGTCAATAAATTGTATGTTTCGGTTTTCGACAACTGTGATATCTGGCGTCTTGTGTTCCAAATGACAATGACTCCTCCTCCTCCTCCTCCTCCTCCTCCTCTTCCTCCTCCTCCTCCTCCTCCTCCTCCTCCTATTATTATTATTATTATTATTATTATTATTATTATTATTAGTTAATCTTTAGTGAGATTCACAGCCTTTGAGGCTGGTTAATAGCTCAGCAGCTCGAGTCCTAACCAAGGACCTAGGAACTGTTAAGGTATCGTCGGAGGATGTAAGCTGTTCCGAGTAAGGTGGTTTTTGTAGAGTCAAAAGGTTCAAGTCCGGCAAATTTAGAATTTCTAAATAGCGGGGTAGCCCTTTGGGTATTGCTCCAAGGGCTCCAATTACAATCGGGACAACACACGATTTCTTTTTCCACAGTCGCTCAACTTCAATTTGCAAGTCCCGGTACTTTGTGATTTTTTCTTGTTTATTTATTTATTATTATTATTATTATTATTATTATTATTATTATTATTATTAGGAGTAGGAGTAGGAGTAGGAGTAGGAATAATAATAATAATAATTAATAATAATAATAATAATAATAATAATAATAATAATAATAATAATATTTTTAGTAAGCTGCCTGGAGTCACCTTCAGTGAGTTGGTTGGCTGTATAAATGTTCTTAATACATTTTTTTGGGAAAAAAGATAAAATATTCTCCAGTGCTTTGTCTTCTCTGCATCGACCCCTTCCTTCAGGGTGGACTTCTTGCTTCTTAAGGCTGCTAAGGGGAAGGAAAGGACAGGGAGTCAGGGTCCTGCCTTCCCTTGCCAGAGCTGCTCTAAAGGTGGGGGAAGTTTTTTCCCTTCCTGCCTCTATTAAAGCCCATTTGACTCTGCAGATGTCTGGCCAGCTTCTAACTCAAAGGTGCAGCTAAATCCAGATTTTGTTGTGGCCTGTCGGCCGCCAGTCCCTCCAGCAGCCGAATCAGAGGAGGAGGAGGAGGAGGCATGGGAGTCAGGGTCAGCATCAAAGCAACCTGAGAGCTCTGAGGAGGAGCTGGCAGAGAGAGAGACAGAGGTGGAGCCTGGGCCATCCGTCAGCCCTCGGATGGAGAGTCAACAACCCCCAGGTCTGGAGGTGGCTGATGAGGAAGAGGAGGAACAGCTGAGTCCAGAGCCTGATGCGCAGAAGGCAGAGGAGAGGAGAGCAGTGGAAATCTATGGGCCGGTCCTTGGGATGGAAGAATCACCGCTGTTAGCGAAGCCCCACCCTAGCTCTGGGGATAAAAGGCAGGGGACGGAGATGAATAGATGTGGCAGACAACTATTCATCTCCCCTGCCGGACAGACTTGTTAGCCTGCGGTGAGAGAGAAACTTCTAACTGGGGCTGCTGGCGCTCCTAATAAAGGAATCTTTTGAGTTCACTTGAGAGGGTTTGTCGTGTTTGGGGAGCTGGCTCAGAACAGATTTATCCCGAAAGCAATTTAGGAATCCATCCTATCTCTCCTTCCTCTTCCCCGTCACTGCTGTTGCTTAAACACATCCATATGGCAGCCTTA